>NC_142541.1:4417500-4717500 GCF_056151865.1 Erythranthe guttata
TAATAATAATAATAATAATAATAATAATAATAATAATAATAATAATAATAATAATAATAATAATAATAATAATAATAATAATAATAATAATAATAATAATAATAATAATAATAATAATAATTATAATAATAATAATAATAATAATAATAATAATAATAATAATAATAATAATAATAATAATAATAATAATGTATTGTAGTCTACGATAATTAGTTAATTCAAAAGTCTTACAAGTGAAACTGCATCTCGTGAGACGAGAGCTAATATATCGGCACAAGAAACGACACCGGGGCACTTCTTTTCCACCGCGGATTTCACTTTATCGATAGATCCGAATCCTCTAAGCGATAGATTGGGAAATGAATCTTTCTCAGCTTGGTTGTTTGTTGTTGAGTTCAGTAGAATAGAACCATCACAACCCTGTGAAAAACAATTTAATTATTATTAGTACATTAACATATATGACATTCTTCAACAAAAATCATAAACAATATAATGTTTACATATATTTTATTGATCAATTTCAAAATTGACATAAAACTTAAAATATTTATCGTTCCATGAAAAAAATGCGAGTATTAGATATGTACTAATTGGCGCTATATATATATATATATAGAGAGAGAGAGAGAGAGAGAGCTTACCCTAACAAAACAATCATGGAAATGCATTCTGAGAATAGGAGCAGCAAGAGTTGGAGCAAGAGAAATAATATTTGCCGTTTCCTTTTTCACAATCGCCTCAGCAGATGGACACGTCTTCTTGTAGAAGCCGAGTTTCAACCCTTGAGCATTACATATATTGAATATGCCGACGAAAACAAGAAACACGACAACTTGCTTAGTAAAAGCCATTGGAAAATCTCAAACTAAATGTTTGTTGTATTCTTATTTTGGTTGGTGTGTAATGAAGATCATTCATGCATGTCTATATATATATATATATATATATATATACTAAAACAATCTGGGAAGTAACAGAGCTTCAACATAATTAATTGATCTGTTAATAGTTGTCAGTTATAATCATATAAGTTGTCAATTTAATTAATATCAAAAGTGAGGGTTGACATAGAGTATAATAAGGTATTTACATATCTGCAAATGTGTTGTAATGTATCCTTTATCACCTATAGTGATCGAATGAGGGCCATCATTTAGATAATTTATTTTGGTATAATTAATTGTTTGAGTTTATTTTGTTAGCATGGGTTTGGTAGCAATTGTCCATGTGGGTAGTTTCGGGTATGGGTGGCCCACAACTGATAACTTGTGAGGTCCTACAAGTGGTATTAGAGCCAATGCCATGGGTTCGATTCCCAGCTAGCTCAATTGTTTTGGGGGAGATTGTTAGCTCGGGTTTGGCGGCATGTGGGACGTTTAAGAGTTATTATGTTGAGTTTGGCAGAAGTGGGACGTTTAAGAAATGTTTCGAAAACCTCAATTGCTTGATGGGCGGAGATTGTTAGCTTGAGTTTGGCAGCAAGCGAGACGTTTTAGAATTAGTTTGAGTTTCGCAGCAAGTGGGACGTTTAAGATATGTTTCGAAAACCGAAACGCTATGACGCCTGTCGGAAATGTTTTGGGACCGTTTACGTAAATATTTAAAAGTTTTGGGGATGTTTCTGCTAGTAATGAAAAAATAAATAATTTATGACCACTGGTCTAATTAATAAATAATAAAAGAAATTAAAAACTTGACCTTTATGCATGTTACCATTGAATAGTTAATTAGTGCATGCACTATCATGATCTAACTCAATGGAATCTTCAATTTTCTTTTTAATTAATTTATAGTTATATCAATCATATCGACTATAAAATATAGTAGTGCCAACAACACTCCAGACATCCCTACTTGTCATAAAACATGTACTCATTGTTAAAATTCAAACAGATCTTATTTGCATGAATTTATTTATTATTTATTAAATGAAAAATGGATAACATTCAGACGACATAATAATAATAAAAAAAAATAATAAGAAATTCATTTATCATCCATTACATTTCACGATCAATTATATGGCGAGCACAAACCATTATTGGCCAAATATATATATATATATATATATATATATATATATATATATATATATATATATATATATATATATATATATATATATATATATATATATATATATATATATATATATATATATATATATATATATACTTATATTTTTTATGTGTGAAAAAAATATTTTTCTATTATATAAAAAAAATTTATTCTTCAATTGTTGAAAAAACAATATATTCGATTTATAAATTTTAAAGGTTAGTTTAAAAATATATACAATTTAAAAATCTTTATTTTATTCAAACAAAGATTATTTCATACATTTCTAACAGTTTTTTTTATAAAAAAAATACTTAGATATAGATTAATACTTTCAATACTTTATTGATGATGAAATTTAAATTAATAAATATTGATCTATATTATTTCATTAAAAATAAAAAAATAAAAAAAATAAAGAGGATAAAAAAGGTATACAATGCTCTGTTTTAATGTGACCCTTATATCCAGTCTTTCGTAATATAACTTAAAATTCTCAATTTTCAATAAATCTTTGTTAATGTATACATTTTCTTAAGGGTGCAAATTTAGATCGGATGGTCTGTTTTAATAAGAAAATCGGATGCCATAGGATGATTGACACGTGGATAATTTCAATTAAAATATAATTAGTATTCTAATAATTGGAAAAAAAAATAAAAAAAAAAGGAAAAAAGAAAACCCCAGCAGAACCCTTAACCCCTCTAACCCTAATTATAATAGGGTGATTTATTAAGAGTTAGACTTAAAAGTGGCACATGTCAAAAAATTAGTGGAATCCGATTTATATTAAATATATATGGGCTCATCCGCTCAGAATTTAATCTCTTTTCTTAATCATATAATGAAAAATTAAAAGAGGTTAACAAAAAAATGAATATAATCATTGCAATATAAAAAGTAGTAATGTTAATAAAACATTAATCTCCGCGCCTTCACGGAACTTCTTCTGCTCGGACAGAAGATTTGCAAAATTCCTCAATAGCGTTTCATTTGTCTCTTCGTCGACGGTTTGATCAAATTGCGTGAATGTTATATATGTGTCGCTCTTGTAACAAACGGACAGCGGCTTCAACTAACGAGATTATCATCCATATTAATCAAATCCGGCTTATAGTCCTATAAAAAATAAATAATGATGATAATAAAAATAAAAAATACTAACTTGATAAGTGGTAAAACTTGCTAACTGTCCGGTTTTCATATCAGTATATGGTATAATCAAATTTTTACAGGCTTCCGCTCGGGTGGTGGACCCCATATGTTTACTTAAAACATTTTCCAGGCCCCATGAATTATATGGAGAACCGGCCACTAATTAAACTCTCGACTTTCATTCCTATCTGAACCAGTAAGTTCCTAAACAAGATAAACAATTTTCATTTTTAAATTGGGCGTAAAAAAAAAAAAAAAAAAACCTCGGCTTGAAAAATAGATTCGGAATAGTCGACGAAGAAATTTTGTAAATCATTGGCCTCAAACATCGGGTTGCCCATTAAATTAGGTAATGCCAATAATGATGCGATGACACCACCGGAGTTAGTCCGGCGATGCAATCAAAGTAAGATGCAAGTCGTGCATCTGGACCATCCAGCTCCTGGTGCATAATAATAATAATAATAATAATAATAATAATAATAATAATAATAATAATAATAATAATAATAAAATAAAAAAACAAAAACTAGTTATTTCAAAATTAACAAATTTTATTTACCCTGTAGTTGATTCTCAGGGTTAAAAGAATAGTAGCCGGTATGGCACCTCTCACTCCTCCTCCATCAATGGAGAGGACTAAAGGGACCACTGGATGACGGGATTAATAATGAAGACGGTGAACAAGTCTTGTGTTGTCGATTGGATTACGACCGGATTATTAACGAAGACGGGGAAAAATTCGATGACCACCGGATATTCATCAAATAGGGGGAAGAAGGCTTTGTGGGTATGTTTGGAATTGGAGCTATCGGAAGAAAAGCCGCCATGATGAGATATATATATGTGTATGTTTCTGGAATTCTTTTACTACACAATATATACATATATATATATATATATATATATATATATTCGGCAGAAAAGAAAGGGATAGATTCTCGTTGGACTTTTGAAGGGGTATTTATAAATTATTTCTAATTGGTTTGATTTATTTAGGGTTTTCTTTTCATAGAAGATATAGCAAATCAACATTAATCATGGAACTCTACGCAAACAAAAAAGGAAAATAAGTAAATAAATAAAAGAAATATATATATATATATATATATAATGGTATCTTCATGGTTATTAAAACCGAAGCGGGATGGCCGGTTCGACCGGTTCGACGGTCGAACCCTGCACTTGGCCGGTCCGGTTGATACTCCAAACCTGGAAAAATCAAGACACGGGGTCAATTGCACAAAAATCCGGTTCAACCGTCCAAAATCGGAAAACCGGAAACCGGTTAAAGAACCCAGTTTTTCTCAAAATAGTGTATATATGGCTGCATAGGCTGGTCGGGGAATTAAAAAAAATTGAAGCGGATTGTGACCGGTGTTGACTGCTGCAACATGTGAAGAAGGAGAAGGAAAATGGGGCTACGCGAGAGATGAAATTGTGGTCAAAATGGAGAGAGAATAGTGAACAGAGAAAAAATAGGTGGCAATAAAAAATTATGTAAAAGAAATATATGGAGTGAGTTGGAAATTTGGATAAAAAAAAAGTGAAGAGTGTGTAAGAAAATAAAAATATATATAAGAAATAGTACTTTTAAAGTATTTAGAATTAATATAATAATTGAAATGTAAGAAAATAAGAAACCCGAGTCGAACCCGGTTAAACCGTTCCAACCGTGACTCGAATGCCTATTCGGTTTTGTGTCCGGTCCAGTTCTGACAACATTCGGTATCTTGTCAAAGCAAAACTTCTTTATACTTTTTAAATTTTATTATATTAAATTTGTTAACAATTTATTTCACATTATTTAATAATAATGAATGTCGCATTTAATATTCTATTTTACATTATTTAAATACGTATATTTATTATCACTTTACATTGTGTCTTGCCAATACATAAAATGATTATTAGAATTGCTCGTTTATGTAAGTTGGGGTTATCTAGGGTCCGAGAGGGGTTGTACTACTCGGACCCAAACGATTGAAAATCAACCAATAAAAATGTGACACGTATGATTTGTACGAACCCCATGAAAAAAGTACGATACCTACCTTATAAGTGAAAATACATAGAAACCCCTATAACTAAAACTTAAGTAATAATTAGTAATGATTAATAATTAGGGCAAATGGCAAAAAAAGACATGATAAAGGACTTAAATGCACATTAGTCCACAAAAACAACAATCTTTCAAATAAATCCATCCCCATGTATTTACTCTAAAATACCCTCCATAATATATTTTTTATCAATTCCATCCATTATACTCTAACTTCCTTAATATTACACATTGACCCCAAATTTAAACAAATATATCACATTAACCCCCATTTTAATAATTTATTGAAAAAATATTTTTTGTAGAAAATAATTTTTTTTCTGATTTTTTTTTTCCGGCCAGATTCCAGCGTTGCTCGGCGGGCGGTTCTCTGGCGTTGACTTTTTTTTTTGAAAAGTTTTTTGTTTCTGAAATTTTTTTTCCGGCCGGTCAACCGCAGTTGACCGCCGCTCTCTATCGTTGACTTTTTTTTTTTTTTTCTTGAAAATGTTTTGTAGAAAAAAATATTTTAATTAATATTACTGTCTTGGCTGCTAAATTACCGTCTCATATAGTAATATTACTGTTTCGAACAGTAATATTATGAATATTATTTTCCCGAATAGTAATATTACTAATATTACTGTCTCAAACAGTGATGTTATTGCATGAGACAGTAATATTACGGTCGGAAACAGTAATATTACAGTCGAAGACACAATAATGCAGGTCAAGACGATAAAATTAATTAATACAGTCATATTATTATCGAAGACAGTTAAATTACTGTTGGAGATAGTAATTTTGAGCCAAGACAGTTATATTAATTAAAATATTTTTTTTAAGAAAAAATAAAATTTAAAAAAAAAAGAGTCAATTAACAGTTAAATTACTGTATCCGACAATAATTTAGCAGCCAAGACAATAATATGAATTAAAAAAATTAAGAAAAAAAAAGTCAATTAACAGTTAAATTACTGTCTCCGACAGTTAAATAACTGTTGGAGACAGTAATTTAGCAACCAATACAGTAATATTAATTAATAACTGCCGGAGATATCAATTTAGCCTCCAATACAGTAATATTAAACAAAATATTTTTTTTAAGAAGAAACAAAATTCAAAAAAAAAAAATATCAAAGGCGGAGACCTAGTGGAAAAAAAATTCAGACAAAAAAAAAGTTTTCAAAAAAAAAAAAGAGTCAACGCCGGAGACCGTGGGTCTAAATTAATACCTGATACGGGACGGCTGAAACAAATACCGTTTTTTCCTCACTTTAATACCACCGACATAAAAAATAAAAAATAAATAGATAATAAATAGGTAATGAAATTATAATCTTTAACGGAAATCAATACCACACTCGAAATTTGTGTGGTATTGATTTTATTAAGGGTATTAACGTCATTACATATTTATTCTCTACGTTTTCTATTGGTGTTGAAGTCATGAAGAAACGGTATTTGTTTTAGCCGTCCCGTATCAGGTAAACAAATTGAGGGGTTTGTTAATGTTATAACTTCGGTTATGTTTATTTTTAAACAAAATGTGAACTGCATTTTAAGTTACATTTTTTGAGATTTGTTTGGTGTGAGACCTCCTTTTTATGTGTCTTTTGAAACTGAGTTTGCATTTTTCTCTTTACACATTGTTACTAATTCTCTGTTGTACTGAAAATTTTAATTTGTACTTAGTTGTGTTAAATTGCATAAGGCAGCCTATTTTGAATTGCATAAGACAGCCTTTTGTTTGTATAGTATCAATAAGAACAAAAAATAATGTAAATTGAATTTAAAATAATCAAATTACGAGCTGCATTTTATAATTGCACATAGTGTGTTTGAAGAGTTTGAATTGAAAGTTTCATTAGATAGTTTCAGTCCATATTTTGTTTATTATGAATTTGCACTTAGTTATGTTGCTACTATAAGCTTAATATGTTTGTTGTTAGGAGTTTTCATCTTGTAAGTCAAAGCGTACATTTGTTGTTCGGATATTTATTAGTTACTGTGGTTTGCATTTTATTATTTCCTACACGGATATTTGTCTTTTGTTATTTCATTTTAGTGTATCTATTATGATGTTTGCATTTTATATTTGTGGTACTTATCAGGTTGGTTTTTTACAGGTTGTTGTTTCTAGTTTGGTGTTTGCAGTCGGTTATTTAGTGTTCGTACATTTAAATTGTGTTTAACATTTGCATACAGTATATTTGTACGTATACTTAGATATTTTCTCGTATTTTGTTACGAAATTTGATTGCAGTTTGATACAACTAGAATTTTGCAGTTGGTAAAACATGCTTGTCTTATTCTATAATTTGACGTACTTTACTGGTTGTTTGCTATTTTGCTACCTGGTCTTAGTTGACGTACTTTACTCGTTGTTTATGTTATTTATTTTATTTTTGCAATTACAATTTTTCGCTATTTACTAAGTAGGACAGTTTAACAAATAAGAAAATTACAATTTTTACACGTCTATGCGTTGTGTTTTAAACATATTGTTTGCGAAACAGTGCAGCTTGCGATGTAATGAACCACACAAAGTCGGCAGTTTCATTTGGTTGTTTGCTATTTGTTGTTGGTTGTTTACAGAATAAAAGATGGAGTTAGTTATTTGTTGAATAACTTCGTGTTTGTTGTTTGTAGCAGATTAACCAAATATATACTGATGCAATTTGTTATTTGTTGAATGGTAAATGGTTCAGTTCATTGTAAATGGTAAAACATAAACATTAGCTAATAAGAAAAAAACAAAACAAAAAAAGATTTTAAAAGAAGAGGCTTGAAAAGTTGAACACAAGTTCTTAAATGAAACATGAAAAGCATAACTGAAAAGCATCACCACTAAGAATACATCGTATATTTACAAGACTTCTTGTTGTGATTACCGAGTTATTTATTTTGCCGCATCTTATTTTCCTCTTTATCTTCTCCCCAACAGACGGTATCGTCTTCTTCTTTGATATACCACGACGTGTTTAAAATTCACAAGGGAGAACACAAACATCATCATTCCTTGAACTATGTCTCACAAACGGATAAATGGGTGAGGCATAACATTCCCTGTAATATTATGCGTAATATAATTTTTCAATGTAATCGTATGGTTGTGACATCACATTCACTAATGCATACACCGCATGAACACAGAACCAAAGTATCTGCCATTTTCGATATGTGCAAGTTTTATAGAAAAGTGCAAGTTTTTTAGAAAACCGCACTGATACGCAAAATTTACTAAACATTTCCTAAAATTTTCTAACCCCTCTCCAAATACTTGCCCCACCTCTTGTATTAAATAACTCCACTTTGCACTCAACATTGTCCTTTTTCATTCTGTGATCCTCCTGGTGAAATTCGATCTGACGTTGCATTTTCATAAACTGTAATAATTTGGTTTTCATTTGGTGAATAAAAAATATCCACGTTCTCATTTTCTAACATACCATCTTTTAAAATAACTTTCACAAATACTTCGTTAATTGAATTTCTTTTCAACGTAATCCATCATCACCCCAACATCTTCGTCATCCATCAGAACGCATTCCCCATGATTTAACAAATTATACGTCGATAAAAAATTACCTGGACATAGGCAACCCCACTTCGAGCAAACAAAGTCAACTAATTTCTTATAACTCGTTCCATATAACACTTTCTTCACCGATACCAATACATCATACATGAACACCAATTTTGTGGAGAACGATAAACTACAAACAATATTGAACGAAAATTAAGTTGTAAAAACGACGATTAATAAATCAAAAATTCAAAACAACAAACATCAATTGATAAACCTTTGCGTATAATTCATTTTCATGTTCATTGCATGCCACAAAATGTTTCACTAATTATCAACACCGACTCTTGCGTTCAATTGTAGTACGCTCATATTGGTTTCCCCAACTCTTCATGAAGTCGCATATTTCACTTGAATTGACTAAGATATGTTTGTCAATCGTCTCACACGATACTCTGCCTTCAATCGTAATTAGTGGAATTTGATTTCCCAACTTTACGTAAATAATTGAATTCCCCTAAAATATGATTATTCAATAAGGGTACTTATGTCTATATATTTTTTTATATTATTTAATTTATATTATTTTTTTAGGTGAAATGACCTACGCGTATATCCATCTAGCAACTAGAACTCCTACTTATATAAGTCTAAAAGAAGGGGTGCCTAGCAAATTTACCCGATTCAAAAACCGATGGTACATGGTTCGAAATTGGTAATTCACGATTCAGAAATCGATGGCTCTAAAGAATATTTCAAAAACCTTGAACTGGATCACTTACATTTTTGTTAGCCAAAAATATTTTTCTTTCTTTGTGTGCTACCACGCTTTTATTTCTTTAAAATATTTCAACATTTTGATCATCGATCTTAGAGTTGTGGTGGAACCTTGGCCATAAACAAATGATAAAGATTAGTTGGAAAATATAATATTTACATAAAATGCCATTAGTCAATTGAACCATTTAGTGTTGGGAGAATTTGGCAATCCCGTCACACAAGTGAAGTTAAAATAAGTCTAAATTTATTTCACATTTTTAAAATAAATTAAAAATAACTTTTATTAATAAAAAATAATTAAGTATCATCATTATATTATTACTTAAAAGCAACGTATATTTAGGATTGAAAATAAAAGATACGTAATATCTCTTCCGTATCTATCAATACAACCACGTTCTCAAACAAATCCATGAATCCCGCTCCTTGATTGTAGATTACCATTTCATCGTAGTGGGAATTATAATTCTTAGAAATTCTTCCACGATTGTATGAGCAAGAAAGCGGCGTAGATCTTACCAACTTGGCAGGGGCGGAACCAGGATTTTTCGGTTGGGGGGGCCGAGAATCTGAGAGGGTAACTAATATTTATCGTGGGTTCGAGGGCAGCGAATTTTTTTAGCGACATTAGTGACTAAAACACAAATAAGTAAATATTTAAGATATTAATAAAATAAACTATAATACAAGTATGTGCGGAAGATGATCATTAGAACTCCTTAAAATAAGAGATTTTTAATGTACGTGGATTAGTTGAATAAATAAAACACATGTTTAAGAAAAATAAAATCCTCGTAATAAATAGAAATTTGATAGATTGAAAACTCAAAACATCCAGAAATTTGATAGATTGAAAACTCAAAACATCCAGAAAAATCTTGGGGGTCATTGCCCCTGCCTGCCCCTATGAAGTTCCGCCAATGCAACTTGGAATTCTACGAATCTTTCGGTCTTTTTCTTGGTTTATACTATGCTGCACCGGGTGAAATACAACGGGTAGATCTTTATCATTCATATACACAAACACACACACACACACACCAACATTAGTGTGTAGCTCAACGGTAAAAAAACACCAAGTGTAACCTTCATTGGGTGTAGCATAGGGATAACCGTCTTTATCCGTTAGAATATGAGGTAAAAGAAGTACTTTTCAATAATTAAAAAAAAGGTCGATTTCATTATAAAGTAGAACCTCGATAAATTAATAATCTTGCTTGAATAATGATTAATTTATATAGGTATAACTGTATTTGTCTCTATTTTATGAACAAAATAAATAATGATATATAGTTAAAAGTGGATCGTGATCGGATATAAGTTCCTAAGTAGAAAAAAGATTATGGATATTCAAGAAAGACTTAACGTTCTTCAAGTAGGGGTTATGTCGGCCCGAAGCAATGAAGAGAATAGTCGACTTCATAATGAACTTGAGCATTTGTACGGGGATTTGAACATATATTGGAAACAAATAAGTAGAATTTAGTGGGTACAAGAAGGGGATTGTAATACGTCATTTTTTTCATACAAAAGCATCTACGTGTAAGCGGGCTAATCACATTGTTGGTATTGAGGACAGTTTTGGAGAGTGGAAAGTAAAGCCATCGGATATTGAGAAAGTTATTACTGAATATTTCGGTAAAATTTTTCATTCGAGTAATCCAAGTGCTGATGAAAAGAGAGAGGCAGTGGGTTTTCTTATTCCCAGGGTGTCAAATGAGGCAAACCAAATGCTTACACAAACCTATTCGCCGAAAGAAGTGATCACTGCTCTTACCCAAACGCTTAAATCTCCGGGACCTGAATGGCATGCCAACAATATTTTATCAAAAGTATTAGCATATCACAGCCCCTGATATCACTTGTTGCGTTCTTGAATTTCTCAACTTTAAAAGGGTTTCGAAAATATTTTTCTCATATTGTCCTCGTCCCAAAAAAAAAACAAATCCTAGACGTGTTAGCTACTTCCGTCCCATTAGTTTATATAATGTCGTTTATAAGTTAGGTTCCAAAATGATTACCAATCACCTCAAGAAAATCTTAAACGACATTATATCTCCTACTCAGTCGGCTTTTGTTCCTCAACGCCTTATTACCGATAATACTCTTGTAGCTTTTGAAATTAACCATCACATTCGAACCACTTCCAAAAAAAGAAAATTTTTATGTCTGCTAAACTAGATATTAGCAAAGCATATGACCTCATAAAATGGAACTTCCTTCGAGAGGTGTTTGTCAGATTTGGATTTCACAACTATTTTGTTGACCTTGTTATGCTTTGCGTGTCTACTGTCACTTAATCTTTTCTTGTGAATGGCTCTCAGTGTGGTCATCTACGCTCGAACCGGAGTCTTCGTAATAGAGACCCTCTTTCTCCGTATTTGTTCATATTGTGTGCAGAGATCCTAATTGCGATGATTAAGCATGAAGAAAGCCGAGGCAGAATTCAAGGTGTTCAAATTGCATCTGCAGCACCAGTTGTGACAAACCTTTGTTTTGCGGACGACACATTAATCTTTTACAGAGCGATTAAAGAAGTGGCGACAACACTTAAACATGTCTTAGAGAAATTCGCAAGAGTATCGGGACAACTTATTAATCTTGACAAATTAACTATGACCTTTAGCCCAGGCGTACTAATGTGGCTGAAACAATCGATTGGCCAGAAACTTGGTTTTCGCATAGTTGATAATTTTGATAAGTATTTGGGGATGCTAATTACTCTTGGACGTACACGCAAGGAGATTTTCAGCTTCATCCGAGATAGAATTTGGGCTCGGGTTAAGGTTGGGGTGAGAAACAACTCTCAAAGGCTGGAAAAGAGGTTTTAATTATGGGCAAATGGCAAAAAGGTCCATCACATGGGACTTAAATGCATTTTAGTCCGCAAAAAAAACAGTCTCTCAATTAAACCCATCCCCATGTCTTTAGTCCAAAATACCCTCAATAATATAATTCTTATCAATTCCACCCATTATGCTCTAACTTCCTTAATATTACACATTGACCCCGTATTTAAACAAATATAACACATTAACCCCCAAAACTTTTTTTTTTTTCAGAAAATAATTTTTTTTCTGAAATATTTTTTTCCGGCCAGATTCCGGCGTTGACCGCCGGAGACCGCCGGTCTCCGGCGTTGACTTTTTTTTTTTTTTCTTAGAAGAAAAAAATATTTTAATTAATATTACTGTTTTAGCTACTAAATTACTGTCTCAGACAGTAATATTACTGTTTGGGACAGTAATATTATGAATATTATTTTTCCGAACAGTAATATTATGAATATTATTTTTCCGAACAGTAATATTATTAATATTATTGTCTAAGACAGTTAAATTACTGTTGAAGACAGTAATTTAGCATCTAAGGCAGTACTATTAATTAAAATATTTTTTTTAAGAAAAGAATGAAAAAAAAGTCAATTAGCAGTTAAATTACTGTCTCCGACAGTTAAATAACTGCTGGAGACAGTAATTTAGCAAATGAATACAGTAATATCAATTAAAAATATTTTTTTTATGAATAAAAAAGTCAATTAACAGTTAAATCACTGTCTCCAACAGTTAAATAACTGCTGGAGACAGTAATTTAGCAACGAATACAATAATATTAATTAAAATATTTTTGACGAAAAAAAAAGTCAATTAACAGCTAAATTACTGTCTCCGGCAGTTATTTAACTACCGGAGACAGTAATTTAGCAGCCAAGACAATAATATTAATTAAAAAAAAAAGAAAAAACAAAATTATAAAAAAAAAAAAAAAGTCAACGCCGGAGACCGCCGGTCTCCGGCGGTCAACGCCGGAGACCGCCGGTCTCCGGCGGTCAACGCCGGAATCTGGCCGGAAAAAAAACATTTCAGAAAAAAAAATATTTTATGAAAAAAAAAATTTGGGGGGTTAATGTGATATATTTGTTTAAATCCGGGGTCAATGTGTAATATTCAGGAAGTTAGAGCATAATGGGGGGAATTGATAAGAATTAGGCTTACAATTGGGGTCAAAATTGAAATTAGGGTTAAAATTAGTTAATTGATGAAATTGGGCTAAATTGAGGTGTAAATCTTGAAATTGGAGTTAAATTGGGTTTCAATGAATTGGGGGTAATTTTGGTATATATAGAAGGATTTTCCTTATTTGCAAATAAGTTTAAATGTGCTGGATTTATTTGAAAGACAAAATAGTTGGATGTCCCTCTTTTAATTAAGTGCCCTTGTCATGGACCTATTTGCCATTACCCCTTTAATTAAAGCAGTTTTGCGATCCATTCTGTCCTACGTAATGAGATGTTTCGTTCTTCCCTATTCCTTGATTCGTGATATAGAGGCAGCAATTCGACGTTTCTGGTGGGGCGATGGCGTTAACAAGAACATATGTTGGATGTCGTGGAATCGCCTGTGTGAACCCAAATAATTCAGGAGGTATGGGGTTAAAAGACCTTACGAGTTTTAACGCTTTACTCACAAAACAGCGTTGGAGAATTATTACATGCCCAGACTCCTTGTTATGAAGACTACTTAACGCACGGTACTTCCCGTGAACAGATTTTTTTAGAGCTTCAAATGGGGTGCGACCCTCGGCCACTTGGAGGAACATTGTTTACGCAAAACCTTTTATGGAAATTGGTTTAAGAAAGAGAATTGAGAATGGCATGCTGGGGGGATTCGTGGCTTGAAACGGATGGAGCTTGCAAGGTTATAATGAAGAGATCGTTGCATTCGTCCTTCCCAGACCAAGTAGTAGATTTGATAGACAATTCTACGAAAAATTGGAACGAACAACTTATTAATGATGTGTTTTGGCCGATCGACAAAGAGAGAATTTTGGAAGTTCCTATTGGAAATCTCGGAGCACAAGATCGAACGGTGTGGCATTATTCTCGGAACGGGAAGTTTAGTGTACGAACATGCTACCACAACACACGTGTTGCATTGCTACGCACAAATGGCACGGTGGATAGCATTGGGAGTGGTTAGACAACGAAACCATTGAACGTTATTTGGAAGATTAAAAAGCAGTTTGCCCCCTCAACTAAGGGTCGATTCACTTTACCCCCAAACAAAAAAAAATTGCACGTTTTTACCTAAACTCGTTAATTCATTGCACGGTGTCCCCTGAACTCAATTTTCCGGCAATTTTGTCCGGAAAGTTAAAACATGTGCCTTGCACGTGACATTTGTAGGGGTATATTCATCCATTCACTTACCTGCTGTATATTAAATATTAATTAATCTTTAAAAAACAAAAGAATAAAAAAAAACAATAAAAAAAAAAATATATATTGTGTCTTCTTCTTCCCTTCGCCCACCGTGCCACCACCATCCATCAGCCACCGGCCGCCATGCCATTCTCTTCATCCTCAAACACTCCACATGCCTGATACGAATTATTATTTAATATATTATTTAATTATTAGTTTAGTTAATAGTTAATTATTAATTATATAAAATAGTATATTTAGCATATATATTTATATTTATATAGCCGTCTGTTTAGTAATTAGGAGATTATTAAGTATTTAATTAGTATAGGTAATTATCTTTCCTAGTTAGATTAGGATTCTAGGGTTTTATTCTCTTTAAATAGTCGTCTTGTGCTAGGGTTTTATAATGAAGAGAAATAATAAAGAAAAGAGTTTTCTTACGTTTAGTAAAGAAATCTTATGATACTCAAGAGATCGTATCAATTGGTATCAGAGCGAAGTTGCGATTAACACCAACACTTCGTTAGCAAAGCAGCGATTATATCAAAGCTAAGCTGGAGCAAAGTTGAGATTACATCAACACTTTGCGAAATTATGCCGTCCGAGAGAAAACGTTTAGAGCGATTGGAAAAATCCGTGAAGGAGATACGGATCGGTCTCCAAAAATTGCTCGAACAAAGTCAAGGACGACGCCATCACAAAAGCCGAAGGGACCGCCGCCCATCACCGCCAATGCCACCGCCGCCGTTGCCGAGCCTATCGCCAGAGGGAGAGGACGAGGACGACGATGATTTTTTCGAAGAGCCCCAATTTTTTGTGAGTTCTCCGAAAGAAGAAGAATCGGATTCAACTGAGATAAAGTGGGACGACGAGCCGAAAGAAGAATTATCGGATTCACTTGAGGTAATTTGGGACGTAGACGAGGAATTAACAAAGGAGGAGAACGAAGAGTTACGATGGATATTGAGAGATTTCCATGATGTTCAAAACAAAGAAGACGAAGGAGTATTGACGATTTTCAAGGAGATTAAGAAATCTAACAATGCTATTGAGAAGATTGATGTATCACTAAAAGTGTCAAATATTTCCTCGATGATGTTTAATGAATTGTTTGACCATAACAAACAATACGTTAAAGAGTCAACGATGGTGGAGACATGTGATGAAGTAGTCGATCAATTGATTGAGATTCGTGTTCTCAGCATCCTACATGAGAACAAATTATTTTTGAAGAAATTTGATGGCATCAAGCATAGATGGAAGCGCAAAAAAGAGAGAGCTGCAAATATTCGAACCTTGAGGACAAGGTTCATTTCAAGAGGGGTGGTTTGATACGAATTATTATTTAATATATTATTTAATTATTAGTTTAGTTAATAGTTAATTATTAATTATATAAAATAGTATATTTAGCATATATATTTATATTTATATAGCCGTCTGTTTAGTAATTAGGAGATTATTAAGTATTTAATTAGTATAGGTAATTATCTTTCCTAGTTAGATTAGGATTCTAGGGTTTTATTCTCTTTAAATAGTCGTCTTGTGCTAGGGTTTTATAATGAAGAGAAATAATAAAGAAAAGAGTTTTCTTACGTTTAGTAAAGAAATCTTATGATACTCAAGAGATCGTATCAATGCCCCGCGAGCACCGTTCTCCACTCTCTCGCAACCCCGGCAAATCATTATTTCCAACCCGCCGCCGCCATTACTCGCCCCGTTTCCTCCTTCGTTTGCCGATCGAGTCTTCGATCATAGAAGTATAAAACAAATATTCCCCAATTTCTTTTTAAGATATCACCATCTCCTGCAAATCATCTCCACCTCCACCTTCCCCACCTTGATTCCACCTCTAAACTAAATTCAACGCGCCGCCGTCACCTACCTCGTTTCATCCTTAGTCCGCCGACCGAGTGTTCGACCATAGCAGTATAAAACAAATATTCCCCAATTTTTCTTTTTAAGAAATCACCATCTCTGCCTCTGCTCCTCCGACGTCAAAGATCCTAACCTCATCCCCATCTTCTATGGATCTATGAGCAAAATAGGATTTGAAGACATTTTATTTGAACTGAATTTGGGCCGCCGAGGAGATGTAGTGGACCAATTATCGGAGATGGATGGTGATGTTATTATTTCGCCGGAGAATGTTACCTGGCTCGCCGACGAAGCTATATCCTTGAAAGGAGGAGGAGTGGTGGTCGCCGGAAAATTTTTAATTTTTTTTTTGTCTTTTTTTCTTTTCTTTTTTGAATATTTATTTGTATTTAATATTAAAGATGCAAGTGAAGGGACTTTGTAAACAACCGTCGCACCTCCCATCGGTCTTGACTTTAGGAGTATAGCTCTCCGAATCAGCAAGAATTTGCCTTCGTCGGCTTACTATTCAAAAAACCTCTTCCTTGCAAGCAACATCGTCATCATAGATAGACCCCTCGATATCAACTAACCTCTTGTTCTCCTGGCTCAACGAAATGAGCTTGTGCGTCGAATCTCCGGACTCGAAAGAACGATGTCCCGTTTCCAAACACACACTTTACTTCAAGACCTAGTCAAAAATCCTTCTTACTGTCCTCATCCCCCGGAGTTCCCTACCTTAAGAGGGGAAAAGGATTCAAATCTTCCTCCTTTTCAACTTCCTATCAAAATCCAAATATACTTGACTAGCGCTAGCGCAAGGATAAACGCCTCAAAATCTCACGTGCAAAGCACATGTTTTAATATTCCGGTTAAAATTGCCGGAAAATTGAGTTTAGGGGGGCACAGTGCAACGAATTAACGAGTTCAGGTAAATACGTGCAATTTTTTTTTTGTTTAGGGGGTAAAGTGCAAATCGACCCTTAGTTTAAGGGGCAAACTGCTTTTTACTCTTTTTGGAATTTAAAGCTTCCACCCAAAATTAGAATCTTTTTATGGAGGCCTTGTAATGGTATTCTACCGACAAATGAGGAGTTTTTTCGGAGGAAAATAAGCACTAGCCCGTCGTGTCGACGATGTCGTTCACCTCAAGAATCAATTTTGCATGTGCTTGGTCACTGCAGTGGGATGAATAAAGTATGGGCAACACCTCCTTTCAATAAACTCGATAAGGTTGGACAATACAATAGCTTTTGGGAGTGGTTTCAACATCTTCACCAGACATTGAATAAGGAAAATCTGAACCTTGCAATTGTCATCAGTTGGAAAGCATGGTATATTAGAAACCAAGAAGTGCATAAGTCGCCTAACACAGTGGTATCAGACCTGATTTCTTGGGGGAAGAATTATTTGACAGAACATCACATAGACAGGCCCATAATTTTGTAAAACTTAGCAAGAGAGGTAAATGTAATTTGGTGTTCTCCCAACGAGAGTACTGTTAAAGTGAATTTTGATGTGGAGTTTCCGACAGGAAAAAAAAAGTTTTATAAAGTGGCGGCGGTGGCCTGAAACTCAACTGGGGAGTGTGTGTGGTGGAACGTACGGAAATTTCTCGGCCAACCGAGACCTGTCGATGGCGAAGCAAGAGCGGCGTTACATGCTCTTATGATAGCTCGAGAAAAGGAATGGGAAAAAATTATCGTTGAAGGGGATTGTTTGCAAGTTATTAATGCACTTAAAAGTTCTGAGCAATTTGACGTCTTTTGGCACTCTGATTGAAGATTGTCGTCTCTTTGTTAATTATTTTAATTCTTGTATATTTTTTTTTGTGAAACGAAGTGGAAACTGCATTGCCCACACAGTTGCCCATCTTCATGGAGATGATTATTACCAAGATGATCATCTTCCAATTCACTTGACATCATTTGTCTAATAAAATAGTTTCACTTTTGTTCTCAAAAAGAAAAAATAAGCCAAAAAAAATCAAAAAAAAAAAAAAAAGAAAAAAAAAAAGAAATCACAAGCAATGGGCCTTGCACCATTACATTACATCACAATTAATATAATTCACATTTCACAACAATCATTTTACATCAAATTAAAGACTATATTCAAGAACTAGACAATCAACTTTTCACCTGAATAAACAATAGCTGCAAAATCAACATTCATCAAGCATTATTGGACAATGTTCTTCTCCCCACTCCTCCACTTGATATTAACTTGTACTAATTGCATTTGCATGCAATTAAACTGTTAATTAGGCAGAACATTAATCAACAACAGATAGCAAATAATGAGTGGTTATGTATATATATATATATTGATACATTTCATAAGAAATAAAGAAAAAAGCATAAATAATCTTGATTCTTGATTAATGATTACCCTTGAATTTCAGAGGTCGTGATTGATCTTCTTCTTATCATCCCATGAAAAATTGACCGCAATTTGTAGGTGATATTTGTTGAACCTAAATATATCTTCTTCCAATTGCTTGGTGGCGAATCTCCGGCAATCGTCCACCTCCACCACAAGGGCCGCATTGGATTCGAAACCTCGCGGGAGTTTTTCCAATCTGTAGCAGTGCCGAACATTCAGACGCAGCAGCTGCGGAAAGTGGTTGTATTTGACTTCCCATTTCTGCAGATCCAAATCTTCGAGCAGGAGGTACTCGAGCTTCGGGAATTCGCCGTCGCCGGTTTTCCACTCACGGCCGGAAAAAGCGTGCCATCGCAGTTTCAGAGATACGAGGTTCGGCAGCGACGCAATCGCCCTCATGCACTCCCATGGAAATCCGCACCCGCTCAGCGTTATCTTCCTAATTTTGGCGGGAAAATTCGGAATCGAAGGGGCGAATCGGTGACTAGGGCTAATTCTAGGGTTCACAACGACGCATTTGAACGACTCGAATTTTTCGTAGAGAGAGGCGAAGTGATCTTCGTCGAGGAAAGTGAATGTTTCGAACGACGACCCCTGCTCCGATTCGATTTGGATTCCGACTTTCTTTAGGTTTGGGATTCTCGAAAGAATTTTCACCGTACAGCTTCGGGCACTCACCCCTGAAAGTGTGGAAAGCTTCTCTAGGGTAAGAGAATCATCTAGTGAAGAAGGTTCCGGAAGGTCCATCCCCACGCACTCCAGGTGTTTGATTTTATGCATCTTCCAAATTTCCTCGGGCAGATAAACGGGAGAATCGGGCGACGATTTCACTATATGATGTCGATGGACGATCAACACTTCGAGGTTTTGAAGATTTGATATGGAAGGTGGAATCTCATCTCCATCGCATGTGATCGAAAGATAGCTCAACTGAAGTAACTCGAGTATTTCCTCTGGGAAATCGTAGAATCGGATGGAAACCGCGTCTAGTATCTTGAGCAATTTAAATCGTAAGTACAAATCTATAGGATACTTTTGCTTCGGGCCGAAACAAAGAAGAGAACATGCATCTTTAACCGATTCCATATGTTTGTGCACTTGTTCGAAGGCAAGAACAACGTTGTTGTGTATGCAGAGCCGCCTCTGGCTATTTATGCTCTCTTCAGAAACGTCGGTGATCTTTTTTATGACGTGGAAGAACTTCTCGTTTTTAGCTTCGTTGACGCATAGGCTCCGAAAGGTAAAGTGGAGTCTACATGTTTTAGTTGTCTCTATATCTATAGAGCTCACCTTGTTATTCAAAACAACGTTTCGTTGGATGAGTTTACGCAAGTACTCTCCCATGGTTTCTTCCAAGCTCATAGACATTCGTGGTTCGAATAACCCCTCGGAAACCCATAGTTGGATGAGTTGCGAGATGGCAACCGCGTACCCTTTTGGGAAAACACCCATATACAGAAAGCATAGCTTTAGATGTGGAGGCAAACTTGTATAACTCAAAGATATCGCCTTTGACAAAGGCGTGTCTTCGTTTAGTGTGATGGTGAGTGGATCTTCTTTATCCGCTTGAATTTCCCATTCTTCGACCGTCTTCTCAATCTTACGAAGAATCTTTGCAACTTCGGTAATCGCGAAAGGGAGTCCTTCGCAGTTCTTTGCAATCTTCCTCCCAATTTTCTCGAGCTGACGACTGCACTCCTCTTGGTTATCAAACACCATCCGCCGAAGTAGATTCCAACTCTCGTCATCGTTTAGCAACGGTATTTCGATATTAATGTGACCCGAAATATAAAGAGCTAGACCTAGTATTTGAGTTGTGACAATTATTCGACTATATCTTCTTCTAGATGGAAAGCAATGTTTTAGCATATCCCACGCTTGAGTGTTCCACACATCGTCGAGCACAATTAGGTATGTTGAATCTTGTAAAGACTTTTGTATGTAATCGGCTAATTGCGATATATGAATTTTTTCACCAACGGAGTGGTGGCCGCCCAATTGATTGAAAGCGCTTAAAAGAATTTCTCTCAACTTATATTGCGGGCCGATTGTGAGAAATAAACGATGATCGAAATATTCGATAGCAAGTGGGTCATGATAAAATTCTTGAACAAGAGTAGTCTTACCGATGCCAGCCATACCAACGATCGAGATAACTTTGAGTTCGCTTGGGGCTTCCAAGCCCAACTCTTTTAGTTCCTCAAGCTGATTTCTATGCAAGCTCACCATCTTTGAAGAATAGCTTAATTATATGTTATTGTGTTCTTCTTCTATGTTGTAGTAATTTCTTATATGTTGTTATCTCTCATACTTAGTAACAATGGTAGGTAGTATAATTATTTCTTGTATTATTTCAATAATTGGTAGTAGTTTGGATTTAGCAGCCAACTTGCATTTTCCAAGCTTAAACAATCAAAGAAGCCTGTTGGAATGTCGGATTCATCCTACTAGATTTTTGTGACTTTCTTTTGTCAAATTGCGTAAATTACCAAACGACGACAAATTAAATCATAAATTACGCGTTAGGTGGACACAAATTACTAGATAATATATATATATATATATATATATGTGACAGACGTTGTTCAGAAAAAAATAAAATAAAAAATTAAGCTATCAAACCATGCAGAAATTGACAATATTTATTAATGAATAATGAGTATATATTATTTTTTAATCGATGCAATTTCGCAGAACAAACTCTATCAAAGTCAATTATCTTCAATAAATTTAAGTTTGGTAGTTGAAATAAGAATTTAGGCCATATATATCTAACAGTGAATAAATTAGATACTAAAAAAAAAGTTAGCTCTTAGCTAGTTACATTTTGATATTTTTGGGTAGTCATTTTTTAAGTATGAAAAAATAGTTATTAATTGTTGGGAAAATTACGGTCACCTCCTTACTTGTGGTCAAATTACAAAATCTTTATTTATTATAGCCACCCCTCTACTATTTATTATCTTACCAAAATATCCCTTCAAAATTTTAGTACGCCAACATTTCATACTGTTGTTGACAGAACTGAATATACGATTTGATTCGGTAAATAACCGAATTACATAAATTTTATATAAAAATATTTAAAAGGAGGGTTGACTGTAATTCCCCAAACAAGAGGCGTTTTTTTGTTTTTTTTTTTTTTTTTTTTGTAATTTGGCCATACCTCTGGAGAAAATATTTACATATTCGATCTACGAAATATTCTATCTTTATATGTTAATTTTATTTTTGGACGAATTAAGATAAATTTAAATTGTGTTTTCATGGTTTCTTGAAGGAAAAACATACATTTTTTTTTGTGTAGTGGTCGCCGGTGGAGTGGGAATGGTTTCCTAGATGGTCTTCGGTGAGGGAGTCACAATCCGGGGTGGTCCGTGATGAGTGGTCCGCCGTACTCTGTAAGGGATCAAGTCATAATGTAGTTCAAAATATATTATTTCGAGGGATGTTGTGCACATTTTATACTCGTGTGGACATGGAGAAACATATGCAGTTTAAACTGATATTGAAGAAGCATTTGACTTAAATTTGTAGATAATTTACGCTCGTATTAAGGAGCCTAAATATGAACTTGGACATATAGATAGTTTACGCTCGTATTAAGCCTTTCTCAATAATAGTTTGGGGCGTCGAGCTAGTCTCGGAAAATGCTTGCAGCTTCTTACCCATACTTCTTGTAACTATGCCCACACTTGATGGATCCAAAGTAGCACTCTTCATTGCGAACGTAGAGCACCTACTGCAACACTTCGAGGATCTTCGAGAGAGAGAAGAGATAAGAGGTAGAGATGTCCCACCGGGCATGCCAAAATTTGTAGCAACAAATTATTATCTGCGATTTAGACAAATAATAAAAACTTGCACAAAAATAATTTTATTGAATTCAAATAAATACATCGGGTCACAAACTCTAATTTAATCCTCGGATTCTTCTCTCAAGAACAATATATAGTTGACTTTGAAAATTCGAAGTCGGGTCGTTGACTTGATCTTCTCCGGATTTGATTTTGAAATTGAATAACGTTTTCCGAGGCTCTTGCGACTCGAATTTCAGATCGAATGTTGAACTGTGCCGAGCTTTGACTTGAAGATCTTGTAGTTCTAGATGGATTTGACCCTTCAATCTTCCTTCGATCTTGATTTGTTGAAGAACGCTTGAGATGTTGTAGAGAGAATTTTCTCCTACGATTTTTCTCCTTCTTGAGTTATGTCTTGAATTGTGTAGGGAGGGTCCCTATTTATAGAGGTAAAATAAGAGTCATTGATAACCTTCTTTGATGACGTGGCACAATTTGATTGACTCTCTTTAAATTCATATTTATCTCTTATAACTTGGAAGAGAAGAAATAATCCTATTGGTCAATAATTAATTGATAATTATATCTTATAACTTGAAAGAGAAGAAATAATCCTATTGACTAAAGATTAATTGATATTTCCATGAATTATTTTGCAAGACAAATTATAATCTTGGAATTCAATTTTAATATAAAATAAATTATATTAAAATTTAGGTGTCTACTATTAGTTTTCTCATTGTGTTAAACAATCCTGAACTCTAATTATTTTTCATATCAGGATAGCCCAACTTTTACAATTTGCTAAAAATCGTATGTTCTTCAGATTCCCCACACTTCGTCAAATCTCGTCCAACCACCATTGCATTTAGGCTGCTCCATCCATACTCCCCACCGATGTCATCGTTGAGAAGCTCTGGCACACACGCAGACGCACACACAAAACTACACACCTACACATGCTCATACGCAACCAAACACACGCAGACACATACGATTTTGGTTACACTCACTCATCTCCTGTAGGATCATATTTCAAAGACACTGTGTCTTTTCTTAGGAAGGAAAGTCTTTTTCCAAGATTCTATATAAATTTCTATACGAAACCGAGATAGTTATCTTTCAGAAAATTCTGACGATAGGGGTTTTTTTTCCGCTGAAGGTGGGACAAAAGATTAAACAAAATAAAAAATGGATTATTAATCCAAATTCAATCCAAATTTCAGTTTAAAACTTACTTAATGAACCGAAAAAAATCATGGAAACCAAACCGAAAAAATCACAAGAATTGTTAGGAGATGGTGATGGTGATGGCAATGTTGGTGGTGATATACGCACCAGAGATTTAATTTTTTTTTCTTCAGCTTATTTAACTAATCTATGCAAAAAAGTTTTGTAACTAAGTTGTCTAAGCTGTGAAACTAAGTTGTTTGTGTAAGTTATGTATATGATGTGGGAACCGCATGTATTCTTGTTTTAGTTTTTTCTTCATTGTATTTTAACTAAATTTTTACTTCTTAATATAGCTAAGTTGTGCAACAAAGTTGTGCAAATCAGTCGCCAAATCACCGTGTCCCCTTTAATGTTAGTTTTCTTAAACGATTCCGTTAGAAGGGGAGTGCTATTAATGACCGTGAAATTATTGTTTTTATTTTATTATTTATTAATGGTTTGTTATTATTTATTTTATTATTATAGCATTATAGGACTTATTTATCTATTTAAATATAGTTTAAGTGGGATAGAAACCCTAATTTAAGGAATGGGTTTGGTGGAACCGAAAAATAGAAAAAAAAGAAAGTAGTTGCTCGGTTTTGTTTTAATAAAAACCCTAATCTTACGTTATTTCATTATGTCGCCTGTTATCATATGCCTCTACTCCTCCTTCTACAAGATGGCGGTTTTCCCTTTTTTATGGTTGAGAAACAATGAAGAAAAGTGCACGGCAAATCAACTGTAAAATCATTCAATTCGCCTATGAATTGATGAATTTGAATTTTCTAATAGAGGTATTTTCTTATACAATTAACTATGCCTATTATTTTTGTATGTCTCATGGATGTTGTGTGCTTGCAGGTGACGTGTGTATGTGTGTGTGTGTGTTGGAATTTTAATGTGGTTCGGATACAATTGTACCCTACATCCACGAGAAAAATGAAATTTACTAATCTTTAGTTTTACGAATTAAAATACAAAGACTCCATCTTTGTTGACGCCGTTCTTGTATACTACACTGAGATAAAAATCTTCACTTTGCAACACGTCCTTTGCTCCGCACGGTTGAACTACCTTCAACGCTGAATCCTTTCGGTTGGCAGATCGATCTCCTCCCAAGATCTGTTTAAGCCCCTCTCTCGAAGAACCGATTTTCTTTTTGTATAGAAGAAGCCAACTTGTGATAATCCTTGAATCTTGGTGTCTTCACCAACAAAACCTTGAAGCCGATATATTTTCTATGGAAATCACGTATCACGATGGAGCAATAAAAACGAGAGAAAAAAAATATTTTCTCAGAAAAAATTCTCTCGATAAAAAGTCACCGTAGGAGCAACAAAGAAAAGAGAAATATTTTTTCTCTAAAAAAGACACACACACAGACGTCTAAAGTTCTCCTTTATATAGTTGTGAGATTGCAAATTCCCTGAACAAGAAACGAGGCCTATTAGGAGTTACGTACGAGAGGTATATTAAATATGGAATTGCAAAGCTCATGCCTTATCACAAGATTTTCCATCCTAATCTAATTTCAATATTAAACTAATATCGATATCAATTAAAGAAACCAGTTAATGACAATATATAAAATATAAAAAGGAATTTTTCCTTCTCTTGATTCTTACACGTCTGTGTGAAATATATGGAAAGAAAGAATTCTTCTTTCACAAGACTTCTACACAGTTATTAAGTTAAGAATAACTCTTTTTAATTAATAAGATAATTTCCTATATAAAAGAAACAATTAATGACAAATTAAAGAATTAAAGGAAATAAAGAGACTTTCCTTTGTGTTTCACGGTACATAAGGACTTGTTGCACAAGTCTTTACTCATCCCTTGTTTATTAGAATCCAATTAGATTCTAACAATGTTGTGTGGTGCGGTTCAGTATGTGTTGCTGTTTTATGATCATTGGGCCATTTCACATTAATAATTAAGCAATTGAAATAGGGTAATTGTACTCTGACTCAATAAGATATATACGAGATGAGGATGCTGGGAAGATGATATAGTATGATATTTACTTATCCTATAGGTCAGATCATGTTATGGATTAATACTTAGCTATTTTGTCTTTGAGTTGCAATCCCATCTTATTTTACTGTGTATAGGTGATACTGTGAGACGTGGTGAAACAATGTGATTTCTTTACGTCGATTGGTTCGTCGAACTTGAAGTAGGGGTTTTGATTTTGAAACTTTTAATATTTCTGAATGTGCGTGTGGTTCATGGTGTTTGTTTACTCGCTCCACTCGATTTTTTCTGAAAACCTTTATTTCGAAGTGTTGGTTACGGGGATGTATTTTGATAAAGCGAAATGGTTCGGACTTGTTATGGATGTGTGTACGTGGTGAAACTAAATTGGGCTCGACTAGCTCCGCAGTGAAAGATGGGAAACATGCGCATGAGGTAACTTTTCCTTCGGGGTAGCACTCTGTAAAAAGGGCAGACTCCATGATGATCGGACTATAATGGGACCGCTGTGTGCGGTCACGGGCAGAGCTCATGATTGATCGAACTATAACGGCATGGCTGTGTGCGGTCACGGGCAGAGTTCATAAGAAACTAAAACGGGACCGGCTGTGTGCGGTAATGAGCGGAGTTCATAAGGGACTATTGTGTACATTACATGATTTGCTTTAAACTGTAAGCTTTGAAAAGAAAAATAGTTTTGACTTACTCATTAAATGTTTTTTTTTTTCGTTTTCTATAAAGTATTTCGTGTATGAACATGCATTGTGAGTTGCATTACCGTTTATTTTATTAAATCTTTGAAATCATTATTCCTACGGAGCTTTTGTTCACCCCTTACTACTTTTCAAGTGATAAGTTGGATTGAACGAAATGATTGAAACGCGAATATGTTTTGGAGTAAATTTGCGTATTGAATTATGAGACATTTTTATGTTTATGTTTATTAGTACGCTCGGATGTTGAGAACTCATTTTAAGATGTTGTCTTGAAGCCGAATATATTTATTTGTTGTAGATTTGAAATTTGGGATCTGGAGATGTAACTGTATGATGTGTATGTATTATTAGATTTATCTTATTATCTGTTAATTAATTACAACTCCAACGATTATGATATTTTACGTGTTCATTAATTATCTTGTTAGCTTCAGTTTGATATAGAGTTTGCTGAATTAGGATTTCAAATGAGTAAGTTCTATTTTTTTCTTGAAAGGTTGAACAGTATTACGCGAGTTTCGTATTATAATTTAAAACGTCATTTTTACTTTTCGGATCGTAGGGATTTCAATTGTATTTGATACTAAACTCTCAAAACGTGATTACAGCAAAGTTTTATTCCTTTTGGATAAAAATTGATTTTGTTATGAATTTTTAAAGTTCCTTCCGCTGCATATAAGTTTTGCTGCCAGGACTGTACTATTTCATTAATTACTCAAAATCTGTTACACTTATTTGAAAAAAAAATTACAAGCATATTTTGCGGAAAATTCAGAGTGTAATGTATAATTTTCAGATTTTTACGACGTTTATTTTGAGAGAAATAAATTTTTGAAGTTAGAACAGTGAAATTTTTCGAAATTTCGGGGCATGACAAGCGTAGAGGGAATTTTAGCAAAATGGCAATATGTGTGTGTCGTTATAGTTATAGATAATATTTTTTAGGGACCTCCAGCTAATTTCCTTTTTTTTTTCTTCAACGTATTTAACTAAACTATGCACATAAATTGTTTAAGTTGTGTAACCAAGATGTATGTGTAAGTTGTGTATATGTTGTGGTAATAATCTATTCTTGTTTTAGTTGTTCTTCAATGTATTTTAACTAAGTTGTTGCTTATTAGTTGTGCACCTAACTTGTGCTAATCATTGTGCATATGTTGTGGGAGTTATCTATTCTTGTTTTAGTTTTTTCTTTAGTGTATATTAACTAAGTTATTGCTTTTAATATAGTTAAGTTGTGCAACTCACGGCGTCATCGTTACTATTACTTTTCGTTAGCGATTCCGTTATACGGTGGACTGCGCAAGGACCTTTACCAAAATGACAAAATTTGCATGTCCTTATAGCTATAGAGAATATTTTTAAGGGACCTCCAACTCATTCCCTCGTGAAAAATTAAACCTCGGGTGTTACATCACCACCAACATTACCATCACCATCACCATTACCAAACATTTTTTCATATTTTTTGGTTTGATTTCCATGATTATTAAGTCACAACGGAGATGAATGAGTGTAACACAAACCGTATGTATGGTTGTGTATGTATGTATGTAGATGTGAGATTATGTGTGTGCGCCTACAAGTTAGTACCACGTGCTATGCACGTGGTTCTTACTACATTAATCAATAATTTACATTATTTAAGATTAATTGATTAAAATCGCACATTATTATTTCCTTTATAAATAAATAAAATTATATATGATTAATTTTATATAAAACAGGTTGCTAGTTATTGTTTAATATGAACGATAGAATAAAATATCGGAGTAAATTTTCAATAAAATATTAAATGTTTACCCACTAATACAATCTTTCTATGGATTCCTGTTCACATTAATGGTTAAAATGATCTTGTTTCTTTTAAACTCTTATGTGTATACTAGAAAATTTCAAGATATAAATAAATTATTAAGTTAAATTAAATGAACAGAATTAGTTTTATTTTACATTCATTATTCTACCAAAAGTTTAAATAAATAAATTATTAATTTTAAAAAACTAATAATTGTAAACTAAAATATCCCTAACATTAATATAAAATATAAATTAGTTTTATTTTACATTGATTATTCTACCAAAATTTAAAATTAATCCACACGGTGAATGTTTACGTTGAGAATAAATAAAAAAGAATAATAAAAAATAGAAATAAGTAGATGCATATATTTTAGTTCAAAAATATTACTTCCATTTAAGATATTCATTAATAAATGCACTATATCAATGTTTCAAAGATCAGACAGATCATCGACCCTGACAAGCTATTAAGATACAGTTGGACGGGTTCAACTGAGTTTTCGTATTTTTTTTTTATAATAATTTATATTAATTTTTGAAAAAGTTAACTTTCTTTCCTCGTACTCTGATCCGAATTCACTTTAACCCCTTGCACTCTTGATTGCATCAATTTACCTCTTTGATGTTAATTGCCAAGCTTCTGGCATTAGCTCTGTTAAGTATGGAAATGTCGAAAATGCCCACCTCCTAGTTAAAATATCCGCAAATCGAACAAATATCCCTCGTCAATCATATCCCCAAATCGAACAAATATACCTCGTCAATCATATCCCCAAATCGAACAAAGCCATTATTGAACAAACTCTCCACATATTTCTCCAAAATATCAACTTCTAAAGGGATGAAAATATTCTATTGAGTCTATGCCACCAACATAAATTAAAAGACAACTCATCATCAAAAGACATCTACCTCCATCAAGCTAGCTCCCCATCTACAACAATGAACAATGTCATGGGATGGATAATGTTTTCTACATTGAATCGGTGCGATTCGGAATTTCCATTTCTTTAGTGACCTATATTATAATATACATAATAATATTGAAATCATATGTGTAACTTTCGGGAACAAAATTCGATGTTTTCCAAAACTTTTGGAGACGAGAAAATTAGAACTTTCGGGATTTGATATAATATTGTCCGAAAATAGGAAATTTCTATTATTGTCTTGTTGTTGTATTTCTATACAGATCCAGTACAATTATCAAAACTCTCCACATAAGTTTCCATAACCAGCATTGCAGAGCATCTTTTATACAAATCACATCCAAATTTCAAAATAGTATTTTTATTTCTCCCCATGAATTGTACATAAATTTCTATAACCAACATTAAAAAACATCTTTTGTAAGAATCCAACTACACAATTATTAGTTTATTTTTATACTGTCAATTTTCATTTGTGGACACTGTTTTTGTTGTACGTATTAAAGTTTGAAATAATTAAGTCAACATGAATGTACAATTCGTGTGATGGGATGGGGCCCACATTATATATAATATATAAATCCCTTATCAATTTGTATTATTGTTTTGCAGCTGCATCTCTGAACTTTAATCCAGTATAATTATCAAAACTCTCCGCATAAGTTTCAATAGCCAGCATTTGCACAGCATCTTTTATACAAATCACATCCCACTTCCAAAATTGTATTTTTATTTCTCCCCATGAATTGTACATAAGTTTCTATAACCAGCATTAAAAAAACATATTTTGTACAAATCCCTCTACAAAATTATTAGTTTTTTCTTATATTGTCAATTTTCATGTGTGGACACTGTTTTTGTTGTACGTATTTAAGTTTGAAATAAATAATTCAACCTGAATGTACAATTGGTGTGATTGGATGGGCCCCACATTATATATAATATATATATCCCTTATTAATTTGTATTATTGTTTTGCAGCTGTATCTCTATACTTTGATCTAGTACAATTGCCAAAACTCTTCACATAAGTTCCCATAACCAGCATTGGAGAGCATTATTTATATAAATCACATTCAAATTCCAAAATTGTATTTTTATTTCTCCCCATGAATTATACATAAGTTTCTATAACCAGCATTAAAAAACATCTTTTGTACAAATCCCTCTACACAATTATTAGTTTTTTTTTATATTGTCAATTTTCATGTGTGGACATTGTTTTTGTTGTACGTATTATTAAAGTTGAAATAAATAATTCAACCTGGATGTACAATTATATGATGGGGTGGGCCCCACATTATATATAATATATTTGATAAGGAACGTCAAATTGGATTTCAAATTGCAAAATAACTATTTAATTCGGAGAAGAGTTATTAATGGGCATCGATGGAGATATCGAAAGAAATTATGGAAAAATAAGGGTTTTCAACGAATCCAAATTGTATTTTAGTACGAAACGAACTCTATCTCAAGTGAAACGGCGCAAGGAACAAAACTCATGAGCAAAGCTCGTGAATCACGTCAAATTTCAGCAATCCAACGTCGTTTAGATCCCTAAAAGTTTTTTTTACTATTTAAGGTAAGTTTTAGAAAATTAATATCAAACCATAGAAAAATCGTATTAGAATTCCGTAAATTGTTTTGTTCCCAAAATTATGAGATCTACTAGAATCTGGATTTAACTCGTTTTTGCCGCTTTTGGTAATTTTTAGTATTTTCTTAGTTTAATTAAGGTTATCAGTTTTTTAGTAGAAATAGCTGCCTTAGGACTTTATTTTGAGAAAGAATTTCGAATTTTAATAAAATATTTAGAGCTTTCTCTATTTTTCTGGTGGATTCCAGACTTTTCGCTGGATTCCGAATGTTATTTTGTTCTATAGGATTAATTCGTAGAAATTAATTCTTTACCGTGCTTCCGTTCTGCGTCAATATTAATCCCTTATTAATTGGTATTATTGTTTTGCAGTTGTATCTTTATACTTTGATCCAGTACAATTATCAAAACTCTCCACATAAGTTTCCATAACCAGCATTACAGAGCATCTTTTTTACAAATCAAATCCAAGTTCCAAAATTGTATTTTTATTTATCCCCATGAATTGTACATAATTTTCTTTAACCACCATTAAAAAGCATATTTTGTACAAATCCCTCTATACAATTATTAGTTTTTCTATAGGGGTAATATGCAATATCCCCACATTTAGAAAATATTTTGAATTAAACCCAATTGACTTTAAAGATTTTTTCCAAAACCCAAATCCCAATCTGAATTAGTGAAACCCCCTGACCAGACATGATAAGACTAAAGTGCCCATATTTTAGGTTTTTAACGTGATATAATTTTATTCCTCACTATTCTCTCTCTCTCTCTCTCTCTCTCTCTCTCTCTCTCTCTCTCTCTCTCTCTCTCCTGTGCAGATCTGCAACTGCCGTCGCGGCCATCCTTCCTCTTCTTCGCACCACCGCCGTAGTCCGCTCAACCTAGCCACCGATCACAGCCGCTCACTCCACTACATCTAGCCGTCCGCCTCGGAGATGCCACCGTTGTTCGCGCACTCGTCACCGCCGGTCGGTCGAAATTCAATTTCTCTTCTTCTTCTTCTCGATTAGAAAATTATAAATTCACCCACTCTCTCTTTCATTCACCTTCGTTGTCGTCGCCTCCCCCTCCCTCCCTTTCGTTTTTTTCGATATTTTTTCTTTTTTTTTCTCCAGATTTGAAACAGCAGCATCAATGTGACTACTGTGGTTCGAATATGACTATTGTTGATTCACTCGATTAGCAATTTATTATTTTCTCATTTTCGTTGTTTCTCTCGATTTCTTTCTCTTTACACCACAATCGTCTCCACATAGATTAGTACACCACCATTACCGTCGCCGCTCTTTGTCGCCGCCTCCTCCTTCGTTTCCACGTAAGGTTATTTCTTTCTTTTTCGTTATCTTTCTTGATTTCTGAGTTTTTTTTTCAGATTTGTCCACCACCACCACCACCGTCGCCGCATCTCTCACTCTCTTTCCTTCACCACTGCCACCACCATCGTTGTCGTCGACTCCCCATGCTTCTCTTTCGTTATTTTTCTATCTTTACTTATGTATTTTTTGATTTCTATTTTTTTTTAAGATCTGAAAATACAGTTTCCGATCTGAACAGCAGTTGTAACATGTCTATAGTCATATTCGAATATGACTATAATCATATTTATGTATTTTTCGAATATGACTGTAGTCATATTCGAATATGACTATTGTTGAATATGACTATAGTCATATTCGAATATGTTTTATATTCTCGTTTTCAAGTTGACTTCTAATAACTAGATTCAAAATTGTTACTTTTTCTGGGGATTTTGATTGGATTGTTTTCGTAAACAGTAGGGGATCTTCGTTGTTTTATATAATTTGGTAAACATGACTATACCACACTAATCGGAATTTTTAAGTTGAAAATGTAAAAAATTACAATATAAAGAAAGAATATGTCTACTTAGTCACATATAGTAATATTCAACTATAGTCATATTTGGAGTTGTAAACCTGTCGAGAAAAAACATTCAATTTTTTGTTTAAAAAAAATACTTTTATTAAGAAAATATTAAAAAATAAAAATAAATAAAAATGGCTAAATAATCCGAAAATAATAAAAAATAAAAAAAATAAACAAATTCATTTTTATTTATTTCGTACCAATTTTTTAGGAATTTGGAAGACGATTTTTAGGAATTAGATTATTGTTATAAAAAGAGAGAAAAACAAGGAATAATTGATGCTAAATATGCTAATTGACATAAGGGTAGAATTGGAAATACAATTTTTAGGGATTATCACAAAGAAAGATATAAGGGGTGGACACATCACCATTTATTATCTATATGAGGGGTCTATTGTTAATGACCCATTTTTTATGTTGTCAATTTTCATATGTAGACACTGTTTTTGTTGTACGTATTAAAGTTTGAAATAAATAATTCAACATGAATGTACAATTCGTGTGAAGGGATGGGCCCCACATCATATATAATATATAAATCTCTTATTAATTTGTATTATTGTTTTTTTTTTTTTTTTGAGTAAATTTTGTATTATTGTTTGAGGTAATGGCAAATAGGCCCATGACAAGGGCACTTAATTAAAAGAGGGACATCCAATTTTTTTGTCTTTCAAATAAATCCAACCCATTCAAACTTATTTGCAAATAAGGAAAATCCTTTCATATATACCAAAATTACCCCCAATTCATTGAAACCCAATTCAACTCCAATTTCATGATTTACACCCCAATTTAGCCCAATTTCATCAATTAACCAATTTTAACCCTAATTTCAATTTTGATCCCAATTTTAACCCTAATTCTTATCAATTCCACCCATTATGCTCTAACTTCCTTAATATTACACATTGACCCCGGATTTAAACAAATATATCACATTAACCCCCAAAACTTTTTTTTTTGCAGAAAATAATTTTTTTTCTGAAATATTTTTTTTCTGGCCAAATTCCGGCGTTGACCGCCGCCGGTCTCCGGCGTTGACTTTTTTTTTTTATAATTTTGTTTTTTCTTAAAAAAAATATTTTAATTAATTTTACTGTCTTGGCTGCTAAATTACTGTCTCCGGCAGCTATTTAACTGTCAGAAACAGTAATTTAACTGTTAATTGACTCTTTTTTTTTTCATCAAATTTTTTTTAATTAATATTACTGTATTCGTTGCTAAATTACTGTCTCCAGCAGTTATTTAACTGTCGGAGACAGTAATTTAACTGTTAATAGACTTTTTTATTCTTAAAAAAAATATTTTTAATTAATATTACTGTATTCGTTGCTAAATTACTGTCTCCGGCAGTTATTTAACTGTTGGAGACAGTGATTTAACTGTTAATTGACTTTTTTATTCTTAAAAAAAATATTTTTAATTAGTATAACTGTATTCGTTTGCTAAATTACTGTCTCCAGCAGTTATTTAACTGTCGGAGACAGTAATTTAATTGTTATTGGCTTTTTTTCATTTTTTTCTTAAAAAAAATATTTTAATTAATAGTACTGCCTTAGATGCTAAATTAATGTCTTCAACAGTAATTTAACTGTCTTAGACAATAATATTAATAATATTACTGTTCGGAAAAATAATATTCATATTATTACTGTTCGGAAAAAATAATATTCATAACATTACTGTATCAAACAGTAATATTACTGTCTGAGACAGTAATTTAGTAGCTAAAACAGTAATATTAATTAAAATATTTTTTTTCTAAGAAAAAGAATTCAAAAAAACAAAAGTCAACGCCGGAGACCGGCGGTCAACGGTGGTTGACCGGCAGGAAAAAAATCTGGAAAAAAGAATTCAAAAAAAATTCAAAAAAAAAAAAAAAAAAAAAGTCAACACCGGAATCTGGCCTGAATCTGGCCGGAAAAAAAACATTTCGGAAAAAAAATTATTTTCTGAAAAAAAAAAGTTTTGGGGGTTAATTTGATATATTTGTTTAAATCCGGGGTCAATGTGTAATATTAAGGAAGTAAGAGCATAATGGGTGGAATTGATAAGAATTATATTATTGAGGGTATTTTAGACTAAAGACATGAGGATGGGCTTAATTGAGAGACTAGACTGTTTTTTTTGTGGACCAAAATGCATTTAAGTCCCATGTGATGGGCCTTTTTGCCATTTGCCCTTATTGTTTTGGAGCTGTATCTCTATACTTTGATCCAGTACAATTATCAAAACTCTTCACATAAGTTTCCATAACGAACATTGCAGAACATCTTTTATACAAATCACATCCAAATTCCAAAATTGTATTTTTATTTCTCCCCATGAATTGTACATAAGTTTCTATACCCTGCATTAAAAAACATTTTTTGTACAAATCCCTCTACACAATTATTAGTTTTTTTTTTATATATTGTCAATTTTCATGCGTAGACACTGTTATTGTTGTACGTATTAAAGTTTCAAATAAATAATTCAACATGAATGTTCAATTCATGTGATGGGGTGGGCCTCACATTATATATAATATATAAATCCCTTATTAATTTGTATTATGGTTTTGCAGATGTATCTCTATACTTTGATCCAGTACAATTGTCAAAACTCTCCACATAAGTTCCCATAACCAGCATTGCAGAGCATCTTTTATACAAATCACATCCAAGTTTCAAAACTGTATTTTTATTTCTTCCCATGAATTGTACATAAGTTTCTATAACCAACATTAAAAAACATCTTATGTACAATCCCTCTATAGAATTATTAGTTTTCTTATATTGTCAGCTTTCATGTGTGGACACTATTTTTGTTGTACGTATTAAAGATTAAAATAAATAATTCAACCTGAATGTACAATTCATGTGATGGGGTGGGCCCCACATTATATAATATATAAATCCCTTATTAATATGTATTATTGTTTTGCACTTGTATCTTTATACTTTGATCGAGTAAAATTATAAAAACTATCCACATAAGTTCCATAACCAACATTGCAGAGCATCTTTTATACAAATCACATCCAAGTTCCAAAATTGTATTTATATTTATCCCCATGAATTGTGCATAAGTTTCTATGACAAACATTAAAAAACATCTTTTGCACAAATCCTTCAATACAATTATTAGTTTTTTTATATTATCAATTTTCATTTGTGGACAGAATTTTTGTTGAACGTATTAAAGTTTAAAATAATTAATTCAACATGAGATTACAGTTCATAAGATGGGGTGGGCCCCACATTATATATAATATATAAATCCCTTATTAATTTGTATTATTGTTTTGCAGCTGTATCTCTGTACTTTGATCCAATACAATAATCAAACGTCTCCACATAAGTTTCCATAACCAGCATTGGTGAGCATCTTTTATACAAATCACATCCAACTTCCAAAATTGTATTTTTATTTCTCCCCATGAATTGTATATAAATTTCGATAAACAGCATTAAAAAACATCTTTTGTACAAATCACTCTACACAATTATTAAGGCTTTTTTTTATATTGTCAATTTTCATGTGTGGACACTGATTTTATTGTACGTATTCAAGTTTGAAATGAATAATTCAACCTAAATGTACAATTCTTTGATGGGGTGGGCCCCACGTTATATATTATATATAAATCCGTTATTAATTTGTATTATTGTTTTGCACATGTATCTCTATACTTTGATCCAGTACAATTATCAAAACTCTCCACATAAGTTTCCATAACCAGCATTGCAGAGCATCTTTTATACAAATCACATCCAACTTCCAAAATTGTATTTTTATTTCTCCCCATGAATTGTACATAAGTTTCTATAACCAGCATTAAAAAACATCTTTTGTACAAATCCCTCTACACAATTATTAGTTTTTTTTATATATTATCAATTTGCATGTGTGGACACTGTTTTTGTTGTACGTATTAATGTTTGAAATAAATAATTCAACCTTAATGTACAATTCATGTGATCGGGTGGAGCCCACATTATATATAATATATATACCCCTTATTAATTTGTATTACTGTTTTGCAGTTGTATCTTTATACTTTGATGGAGTAAAATTATCAAAATTCTCCACATAAGTTTTCGTAACCAGCATTGCAGGGCTTCATTTATACAAATCACATCCAAGTTCCAAATTTGTATTTTTTTTTATCCCCATGAATTGTGTACATAAGTTTCTATAACTTCCTTCCATTGAAAACATCTTTTGTACAAATCCCTCTACACAATTATTAGTTTTTTTTTTATTGTCCATTTTCATGTGTAGACACTGTTTTTGTTGTACGTATTATGAAAGATTGAAATAAATAATTCAACCTGGATGTACAATTATATGATGGAGTGGGCCCCACATTATATATAATATATTAATCCCTTATTAATTGGTATTATTGTTTTGCAGTTGTATCGTTATACTTTGATCCAGTACAATTATCAAAACACTCCACATAAGTTTCCATAACCAGCATTGCATAGCATTTGTTTTACAAATCACATCCAAGTTCCAAAATTGTATTTTTATTTATCCCCATGAATTGTACATAATTTTCTATAACCAACATTAGAAAAACATCTTTTGTACAAATCCCTCTATACAATTACTAGTTTTTTTATATTGTCAATTTTCATGTGTGGACACTATTTTTGTTGTACGTATTAAAGTTTGAAATAAATAATTTAACCTCAATGCACAATTCGTGTGATGGGGTGGACCCCACATTATATATAATATATAAATCCCTTATTAATTTGTATTATTGTTTTGCAGTTGTATCTCTATACTTTGATCCAGTACAATTATCAAAACTCTCCATATAAGTTTCCATAACCAGCATTGCAGAGCATCTTTTGTACAAATCACATCCAACCTCCAAAATTGTATTTTTATTTCTCCCCATGAATTGTACATAAGTTTCTATAACCAACATTAAAAAAACATCTTTTGTACAAATCCCTCTACACAATTATTAGTGTTTTCTTTATATTGTCAATTTTCATGTGTGGACACTGGTTTTGTTGTACGGATTAAAGTTTGAAATAAATAATTCAACCTGAATGTACAATTCATGTGATGGGGTGGGCCCCTCAATAGATATAGTATATAAATCCCTTATTAAATTGTATTATTGTTTTGCAGGTGTATCTCTATACTTTGATCCAGTACAATTATCAAAACTCTCCACATAAGTTTCCATAACCAGCATTGCACAACATCATTTATACAAATCACATTCAAGTTCCAAATTTATATTTTTGTTTAACCCCATGAATTGTACATACGTTTCTATAACCAGCATTAAAAAACATCTTTTGTACAAATCCCTCTATACAATTATTAGTTTTTTATACTGTCAGTTTTCATGTGTAGACACTCTTTTTGTTGTACGTATTAAAGTTTGAAATAAATAAGTCAACCTGAATGTACAATTCGTGTGATGAGGTGGGCCCCACAATATGTATAATATATAAATCCTTATTAATGTGTATAAAGATTTGATTGGATATATTAAAAAAATGAAATAAAATAGAATGGTAATTTAAAGTTTCTTTTGAAAGCAATAGAATTAAATAAGTAAGTAAAAATGATAAAACATCATTGAAATAAAATTGTATAAAAATTGTAATAATAAAAACGGAAAAAACAACACTAACAAAATATCATCGGCCAACTTTCTTTTTTTCTTTCATTTCTTGGTTCTGGCATCGGAGTGAGGTGAAGATGAATATAAAAACGGATGGACAATTTTACTTTGGTATTGGACGAGAAATGTGGTTTTATACTTGTATTGAGTATGATAATTAAGTCAAATATGTTTAAATAAGGAAATAACCATTTATTATATAATTAACATAAATGTTGATATTCAATTTTTTAAGAAAAAATAAAAGATATGATCTGGCCAAATCAAAGGAAATTCGAAATTTCCTTATTACATATCAATCTAAAATTTATTTTATAATTAACATAAATGAAAAATCAAATATGGATGAAAATATAAAAAATATGGATGAAAAATAAATTCAAATTAAGGAAAGAAGTCCAAAAATGAAAGAACTGAAAAATATTGATCTAAATTGAAGATGTAAAAAGTTTGATTGTGTATTCTCCGTTTATATATTATATAGATTGCTTATGTTAGCAGTAATCAAGATACATACAATATTTATTTCACTATTTAGTCCAATTCCATTTAAATTGCGAACAAGTTTATTAATATTTTAAACGAGTTTTCAAAATGATCTTTCGCATTTCTAGTATTATATACGACTATGCAAGTAATAAATTAAATGCATATGATGCCCAAATGCAAATGCTCATAAATAACTGATATTATAAATAAATTATTAATATAAATTATTTTATATAGATAAAAGTGGGGTGACTTTCAGTCTATTATCCTAACGCTTTCCTCTTCGGTCATGAAGGAGGAGGGCATGATTCTCTAAATGGTCAACGTTAACAAAGAATTATGAAAATTATTAGTATTTTAATTATTTTTTTAAAACCCAAAAAAGAAAAAGAAAATGACATAAAGCTTCCGCCATAATTGGATTTTTTTGCCAAATTATTGCTCATTATTTTGAATTAATGAATAATGATGGTATAGTGCCACTAGGCAAAATATGCATATTTTTATTTCAAACTTTAGAAAAAAATTTAAGTGAACTAGGTGGATGAATATACCCATCAACGAACCCATTTTGAACTTACTATTCGGTTGACAAAGGTTGGGTCGCCAATAATTTTCAAATTTTAAGAAAATCGATTTATCTTGTTGCAATTGTTAGATCAATAAATAACCGAAACAACTCAGTCTCAATCCTAGTTTAAGCATTGCCCATAAAATACCATATCAAATCAAAAACTATTTGGGTGATTTGTGTACACCTCTCAAGTGTAGTATCATAACAAATCAAAACACGCTTAATTTGTCAATTAGCTTAAAATCGGGTGAATTGCATTTTGCATCCTATGAGTAGCATTGATTTGCGGTTTGTACGCTAAAACCTTGGATGCTAAAGGGTCAGGTTTGCATTCCAACAAATTGGGCAAAAATGATTCAAAACTATTCAAGTTGGGTAGCTCGAGGGCTAGGGAGTAATTGAATTGAAATACGATAGGGTTACTGCACACAAGCTCCAGTTGATCAAATGAAGAAATATGTTCGTCGCCTAAGGGATCTCCTTCGTGATTATACTCGAACGCTCAAGTCACATATCGCTCGTGGATACAAAACTAGATGCTAACGAACAATTGTGTAGGCAAGAAATGATGTGCATTAAAGTGATGGAGGTGTTGTCTTTTTTTTCTTTTTTTTTTTCTTTTTTGAAAAACATTATTGATGATGCTAGAGTTAGATCACCTTAAAGGCTTGAAGTAGGATGAGCTGGAAGACCAAAGTGGATCACTCGCTCACAAGCTTGATGACCTTGAGATACCTACGATCATAGAACACGTAAACTAAGCCGAGGGTTGATCCGGCGGAAACCCCTCCGACGCTCAAGTCAGACGTGCGGATAGTAGAAATAGTCCATAGAGTACATTTTGTAGCATTGCTGAGATGGAGGTACCTTAAGGAATGAGTTAAAACCTTTATTTATACCTCATTGATTGGGCTGAAGTTTAATTAGTTGAGATTTTCGGGCCCAAACCTTATTCGAAGGTGATCGGGCCTCGGTGGTAGTGGTCTTCAATATTGGGCTCGTGGCCTAGTAGGTAAAGAAATTATAGGCCCATTGGGTTGGCCCAATTAGGCATATCATTAACCCCCACTCTCGAGTCGATGTGGGGGCATGTCGAAATGGGTTCCAGATTGTGTCGAGAGTAAAAATTGTAGTGGTCTTGCGTTGGCTATGACCTGATGGTGCACGAAAACGCGTTGGAGTGTGGATCGGAGGGGCGCAAAGGCGCGTTGACGCGCGGCTGGAGTCTTGCGACGGTAGCGCGGGGCGCTACCAAGTTGTCGCAATGCAAGTTACTTGAGTCGTCGCAGTTGTCTCATGATGATGTAGTAGCACGGAGCGAGTTATCCTTCGCGGGAATTCTCTCGTCATGGGTAATATAGTTGATCGAGTTGCCTCGCGACAATGTATTAGGACAGAGCGAGTTATCTTCTCAATGGAGTTCTTATTTATAGACATTGTCAATGGTTTGACGCGTTGCTTGTATGTATTTACATATAGTCTTGTGCGTGATGTACTTGATGAGGGGATCATACTCTCAAGATTTTTTTATAGGGATCGTCCCCCTTGTTAGACCTGATGGGTCGTAAGTATGTTAGGACCGTGGCCACATTTTAATGACGGACCCGTCTAAAACAAGTAGAGAAATATGAGTAATCAAGCTCGCCCAGGCTATATAGATCCCCATAATATCTCTAAGTGTTCACAGGGTTGTAATCGTTTTATCATGATGCGGTGATTGTATAGTGAATTTGTTTATTCACTGATTGCAAGCGAGTTGTTTCCTCGAAGAAGTTGTCTCGCAGTGAGGTTGCTGGAGCGTTGGATGTGTGACGGACGAGCGCACGGATTGAGGTCGCTCTAAGTGAGTTGTCTCCTCATGGGAGTTGTCTCGCAGCGAGTCATAGTATCGAGCGACGTTGCTCCTCGTGGGAGTTGCCTCACAACGGGTTTGTAGGACCGAACTAGTTGGCTCCTCGAGGGAGTTGTCTCGCTCTGGGTTCGTAGCAATGAGCGAGTTGGCTCCTCGTGGGATTTTTCTCGCTACGGGTCGTAGTACCGAGCGAGTTGGCTCCTTGTGGGAGTTACTGCGGGTTCGTAGCACCGAGTGAGTCGGCTCTTGTTGGAGTTGCCTCGCAACAGGTTCGTAGTACCGAGCGAGTTGGTTTCTCATGGCAGTTGTCTGGCAACGGAGTGGTACCGGCGCGGAACTTGGCGCGGAGGTCGCGATCGGCTCATGGCGCGCGATCGGCGTGGGACGCGCGATTGGTGCGGATCGAGTTGAGAGTAGATCAGTGTTGTAGTTTTGCGTTAAACATTATCGTGGAATAATAATAATAAAGATATTATTATTCATTCATCTCATTTTGCTTTTCTTTTTGTTGTCCTTTTTTAGGGCGGCCCGAAGCGCAAGACACGTGGGGCACGGGCGCGCTATGTGGCGCGTGCGTGCTGGGGGCGTGGGGCGCACGCCCTGGTTTGCACGCGATTTATTTATTTTATTTTTTTGAGGTGGTTGATGTCCACCCCATAAGTGGATCTCTTACCCTTGGGTTAGAGAGATGATAAGCATCTCTTAAGATGGGATGTCTAACCCTTTGGGTAGTGATGCCCAACCTTGGGGTTACATAGCCCACAACTTAGGATCAGGCGATCATGAACCCTGTGATGGTCTTGAAAGACTGCAACTGTCATTGACATCGTTGAAAGGAGGAGCTCGTAAGGGAGAGGCGTTGCCTCTCGGAGGTGAGTATGGGCGTTGCTACCCAGTTCGCGCTTCTTTGCGATGAGTGGATTGTTGCATCCAAAATCTAGGGTCCGAAGTGGATGCCCACCACACACTCGTTGTGTGGTTGTTATCATATAGTGGTGGTTGCGCAATGGATGTATTGTGCCATTGCTTCAGTGGTAGCACGAGTTGAAGCTTCTGCGATCATACGCTGAAGGTTCTCTTCGGTTATCTGAACCGTTCGAGGAGCAAGTAGAAGTCGATCTTGTTGAAGCTTCCGCGATCATACGCTGAAGGTCCTCTTCGGTTATCTGAACCGTTTGAGGAGCAAGGAAGAGTGGATCCTATTGAGGACCCAATGGGGCCTCGTGAGGAGGAGCGTGTTGGATCCCGAATACGCAGAGGGGGGAGTGGCAAGCCAGAGCCTCGCCGACGCGGGAGGTTGTTAACTGTGCCATTCTCCCCCGAGCAGATGTCCCAAGGCCATCATGCGCGCTACGTGATCTAGTATGCCTTCCCACAGACGACACCATAATGATGATGCTAGAGTTAGATCACCTTAGAATGTTGAAGTAAGATGAATTGGAAGAGCAAAGTGGATCACTGGCACACGAACTTGATGACCTTGAGATATATGCGATCATAGAACACGTACACAAAGTTGGGGGTTGATCCGGCGGAAACCCCTCCGATGCTCAAGTCAGACTTGCGGATAGTAGAAATAGTTCAGAAAATACATGTTGTAGTATTGATCAGATGGACGTACCTTAAGGAATGAGTTAAAACCTTTATTTATACATCATTGATTGAGCTGACGTTTAATTGATTGAGATTGTCGGGTCCAAACCTTATTTGAAGATGATCGAGCCTCGATGGTAGTGGTCTTCAATATTGAGTTCATGGCCTAGTAGGTAAAGAAATTGTAGACCCATTGAGTTGGCCCAATTAACCATATATATATATATATATATATATATATATATATATATATATATATATATATATATATATATAAAAGAAAGAAACGCTGGGCAACCCTAAAAAACTCTACTTGTATTTCTGTAATTAAATATTTTTAATATTTGTTGTCTACTAATTTTTTAACTATAATTTTCAACAATTATCAATCTCCTATTTTCATCAATATATCTCAAATTTTAAGAGATAAAGATAGAAATTATATTCATTAAATCTTAATCTATATATTTGGATTATAAATCTTAATATGTCAGATTTAAAAAAACTAATGTTATATAAAATATGAATAATGCTACATTATTAAATTTTACTATGTTAGTATACTATATTTTCTTATTATATATTAAAGCACGGGGCAAAAATGCTAGTATAAATAAGAGTAAGAAACGCTAGGGCAGCCTATGAAACCCTAATCGCATATTTGTACAAAAATTAAAATTATTTATATATTATTTTCAAGCCTTTTTTTCTGTAAGGACTTTCCTTGTTTATATTTGCAAATCGGCTAGCAAAATCCTAATCCACTCGCATATAGTTTTTTTTAGAATGTTTTTTGTAAACAATTTATTTTGTGGTTAATGCTTATTAATTAAATCCACGTGTTTTGTTGCGATTTGTATGATCACATTTGTAGGAAAATTAACGTTATTTTGGTAATTTAAATTTCATAATTAATTATTTTACTATAGTACAATTTTTTTAATACAATTTAATTATCATATATCTAATTTTTTTTTTCATTTTTGCAATATTGCTAGCCGTGTATGACGCTGGGAAGAATTGCTAGTATATATATATATATATATATATATTTCAATGTTCATGGAAGCCTTTAACTCGACCTTCTACAATTAGTCCATATGGGATTGTAGAATTCCTTTCACATTGAAATTTAGAGATTGGATTAGTTGGCTACAGCTTTTTTTTAGGCCTGTATATGGTGTATCCAACCCGACGCCTTAACAGGCTTGTTGGGCCTAAATAAACACGTTAGATTTATAATTTATTTGAGCGTGTGTAGGGGTGTAAATGAGCAGAGTCGGCTCGAAAAAAGCTCGAGCTCATCTTTAGTTGTTCATGAGCTCATGAGGCATCTTGCGAGCTTTATATAACAATAAAATATATAATATTACAGATCTATGTTTTCTTCTATAACTTTTTATTTTTCAAATAAATAATTTATAATAAAAACTAAAATTAATATGATGTAAAAATTTATAAACAAAAATAATATATATATATATATATATATGAGCTAAGCTCGCAGGCCCAGCTCGATTTGAGGTCGAGCTCGAGTTCGAGCTCACCAAATTTGACTCAAGCTCGAGCTTGACTCATTTACACCCGTGAGCCTATGTCATATACTTATCCCACATGTTGAACATAATCCAAACAAACGAAGAAAATATTTGATTGTCAATTTGGTTCTTGGACAAAGAGAACAAACAACAAAAGAAGGAAATAAAAATAGGCGCCGGTTGTCCAAACAAAGCAGTTAAAATCTCTTACACTTGACTCAAGAAAACCGAAGGGTCCTCCATTTGGCGATTCTTACAAGAAATTCTTTTGTAAAGTTTATGAAATGGTGGCAACAATTGGCACTTCGATATTATCTATCCAATCACAATTAACCTTATAATACTAATCTTCACATAGGACCCTTGTCTGAAATCAAATAAAATTCACTAGTGTTACATGCTATTTGTTTTAGTTTTTCTTTTTACTTTTTTTTGGTAGAAGCCAATATTAATTGATAATTTAGTTTTCTTGGATTGGCTTGGAGGAGTAAAGGATGGGTGAGATTGATACGAAGCCAATCGATTCAGTTCAATCTGCAATCTCTTTCTTCGGCCAGACAAACCGCGACCACCGCAAAGATTGTCCGACGAAAAACCATGTATATATATACATATATATCTTCTGATTTATAATTTATTGCATTTTTTTACTGATTAAGATCCAATATTTTATTGGCTATGTAGCACGGAAACTTCAATTTCTTAATGTTTACGCGTTTCGGACACGTTTCGTGTCGGACACTTGCTGGACACCTTATGGTTTAATTTGCAATTTCTAAAAAGTTAGAAACATATTGAATAGTAATTTTTCAAATATTTTTGTTCCTTCCCTAATTATTTAAAGTGTTTAACGATCAATTGCAAATTGACGGTTGATAGGAAAATTTATTTTCAATATGTTTGTATCAAAACATATAAAAATAATTTATGTTTAAATGCAAACTTAAATATGTTTACATAGAATATTTATAAATATACCCCTATAATTTTATATATATAAGTTTCCTCCAAGTTTCCGTATCCCCATTTTTTGGGATATGTCATTTCCCCGTTTCCCCGCATCACTGTTTCCCTGTCTGTGCTACATAGCTTCTTGGTTAATAATTGTCAAGATTCTATGTTTTTTTTTATTCAAGAAATGAATAGTTATGCCATTCCGAAAAATCCGTATTCTTAAGTTTCGAATTATGTACCGTTTGGATATATCTTTTCGTATGCAGGAAGAAGAGAAAGAGAGAGAAGTCGAAAACCTAGAGAAAGAAGTGGCAAATTTGAAAGTTCAAATAGAAGCAAAAGACTCAGCATACAAACAAGCCCTTATCAAGATAGATCACCATCAACAAACAGCAAACGAACTTTCGATCTTGCTAACGAACTCCGAACTTCAAAAAGACTTGTACATCAACCAATCGCAAGAAGCCGATTTACGTATAAACGAACTCGAATCTTCCCTCGAGAGAACATCCCATCAGCTATCAGAATCGGAAAAGGCTCGAGAAAAGCTCTCGTACGTTACGAGTTTCTTAGAATCGACACTATTCCAGCTGCAAAGTTTAGAGATAGAATCTCTTGTTATGAGAGAGAAACAAATGGATTATGTATCTGCAAAAGAGGCAGAGTTAGAATTAGCAGCCAATGCACTACTTGACGCGAACGAGACTATTCGAGATTTGGAGAATAAATTTACGGAAAAATCCACTTATATCGATTCGTTGAAGGAGGAAGTTAAGCAAGCTAACGATCTTCGAATCTTTCACGAGAAAGTTGCTTCGGACGCAATTTCCGAACTCAACCGACTGAAAGACGAAGCGGAATTGCACGAGAAGAAGAACTCGGACCAATCGGCTTATATCGGTTCGCTCGAAACAGAGCTACGACAGCTGAGAACTGCACTTGTCGACGCAAAAGACGAGACGAAGAAAAACGAGAACGATGCCCAAATCGAGATAGCTTTGCTGAAATCCGAAATACACAAAGGGAGGTCGAAAACGGCTGCTGCCGAAGCTGCCGAAGCAAGAGCGCAAGGCGAGAAATCGGCCCTCTATAACGCGCTCCAGCAGATGGGGTTAGAAGCCGAAGAAACGAAGAAAGAGAACCGAATGCTGAAAGAAGCATTGATGCAAGAAAACAACGAGGTGAAAACCGAAGAAGAAGAACGCGACGAAAACGGTGGAGAGTTGGAGAATACGAAAAAGGAATTGGAAAACGCGATATCGAGAATCGGGGAGATGAGGGCAAGAGCAGAGCAGGCGATTAGCAGAGCCGAAGCGGCGGAGAAGGCAAAAGCAGTGATGGAGGAGAAGATGAAGAGGAGAAAGGAGCACAAAGAACGGAGAAAGGCGGCGTTAGTTGCTCTACGCGAAGAATCGTTTTCGAGAGATTTTGGTAATAGTACGGAAATAAATGAATACGATGATGCTGCTTCTGCCAAGAACTATCAGCCTCTTGGTAAGGTCCTTAACATCAAATTCTAAACTTCAGAAATATTTTGAGGAGGAGAATTTATGGTTTGATGTCTTGCTGCATTTGTTTGTCATTTATTTTTTCTTTATTTTTTTATTTTAATTTTTTTGTTACTAAACATTGTTAATAAAAAAACACTGAATTATCAATTTACTTCCTAACTGTCTCTTTTCATGATTTCCTCTTTCCTATAATTACACAAACACACACTTAAACTGAGACATGCCTATTGAAAATCCTTACTTCTTTCTTGGAGTAATTGAGAGGATATAGTCTCTTTGATTGAGCTGACTATATAGGTGCGTCGGATAAATCTTTATTCTTGTGCAATAGCTTGCAAATCACGAAATATTTGTTTTCCTTCTCATTATACAAAAAACGCAAATTACTAAACCATCTGAGGTCCCTACTGTACGGGCACTTCTAAAAGGTGAAGAGTCCTCGTATCTGACACTTGGACACGCGGACACGGCTCGGACACTCATGCCAGGTTGTGTCGTATCTTCGTAAAAAGTAGGACACCCGTGTTGGGCTGTGAAATCCTTTTGGAGAAGAAATCTTGTCTCTCTTATTTATTAAACGTAAGTCTCCTTTATATGGGAGTTACAAGGAATCCAAATCATATAGGATTACCATGCAAAACAAACTACCTAAAATACAATAATAATAAACGTAAATACGTATAACTCATATATATGTCAATACCCCCCTCAAATTGGCGCATAAAGATTGTGAATCCCCAACTTGCGAAGAATTTGATCGAATTGTGGTTTACCAAGTCCCTTGGTCAAAATGTCGGCGAGCTGCTCATGCGTCCGTACATGGGACGTAGCAATATGACCTCGTTTTATTTCATTTCGAACGAAATGGCAATCAATCTCAATATGTTTCGTTCGTTCATGAAAAATAGGATTTGCGGCGATGTGCAAAGCTGCTTGACTATCACAATACAGACCCATTGGTTTTTCATTTGAGATCCCGAGTAAATGCAAAAGTCCTTTCAACCACTTTTGCTCACAGCTCGCAGCATGTAGTTGCCATTGAATGATACTCAGTCTCGGCCGATGATCGAGACACAGTATGTTGTTTTTTCATTTACCAAGTGATAGGCGATCCTCCTAACATCACAAAATAACAAGTTAACGAACGTCGTGTTATCGGGAAACTCCCCCAACCCGAATCGCAGTAGGCATACAGTCGCTAGTCAATGTCAGAACGCAACAACACACCTTGGCCATGCTGTCCTTTTAAATAACGAACTACTCGCATCGCAACTTCCTAGTGATCTACCTTTGGATTCTTCATAAATTGCGCCAATATATGCACCAAATAACTAAGTTCGGGCCTAGTTATCGTCAAGTAGATTAGCCGACCAATCAAATGCCGGTAACGTTCTGGATCCTCTATAAGTGGGTGTTCTGACAAAGCGAGTCGGTGATTTTGTTCAATCGGAACAGGCGCTGGCTTGGCCCCTAACAAACCCGTCTCAGCCATAATGTCCAACGCATATTTTCGCTGGCATAGAAAAATTCCATCTAACCCGCGACTCACTTCAATGCCAAGTAAGTATTTTAGTACACCAAGGTCCTTCATATGAAAGCAACGTCCAAGATAATTCTTGAAATGAGTCACATCGGTAGAATCATTTCCTGCAACAACTAGATCATCAACATAAACCACTACACTTAAGCGAATAAATCCCTTGTCATAAGTGAAAAGAGAATAATTCGATAACGATTGAGAGAAGCCATAGTGCTTAAGTGCTGCTGTCAACTTCGTAAACCAACATCTCGGAGCCTGCCTTAAACCATATAGCGAGTTTTGCAATTTGCACACCTTCGTCTGATCAGCGGAAGCAAAACCGGGTGGCAATTTCATATAAACCTCTTCGCTCAAATCGCCATGCAAGAATGCGTTATTCACATCCATTTGGTGAAGCTCCCACTTCTTTGCTGCAGCCACGGCCAAAAATGTTGTCAACGTTACCATTTTTGCTACCGATGCAAATGTCTCCTTGTAGTCTATGCCTTCCCGCTGATTATTCCCCAGTACGACCAAATGAGCTTTGTACCGCTCAATACTGTCGTTGGACTTGTACTTGATTTTGTAGACCCATTTTCTGCCTATGGCCTTCTTTCTGGCAGGAAGAGTCTCCAAAGTCCAAGTATTATTGTTCTCCAAAACATGAATATCTAATCTCATTGCTTCTCTCCATTTCTCATATTTCATAGCCTCAGAGAATCGTGTGGGTTCAACACCTGTATCAATTTGAGCCACGAAGGCTCTATGCCTAGCAGATAATTTATCACATGTCACATAATTAATTATGGGATAAAGGGAAGTACCTGAGAATCCTTGTTGTGAGTCGAGTGTAGGGTGAACGGGGTCATGCGAGCATCGAGCATTGTATGTAACAAAATCTTTCAACAAAACAGTCGACTTATGGTGTCGGTGACCCCTTCCCATATTTTCTTTGGGCACCGGAGCCACCACATCTTCAGTATTATCAGTGGCTCCCCCATCCACCATTTCTACTGCTTCATTTTGTTGGTCGCTCTCCCTAACATCACCTGCCTCGTCGCTAGCCCTCTCCCTAACATCACCTGCCTCATTACTCCCCCTCACTTCGTCGGTGTCATCATCGAGGACATTATCAACTGTTTCTCCAACCAGATCTCGAGATTCAGGTTCAACGTTCGTCTTATAAGGAAATACATGTTCAGAAAATACAATGTCACGGGAAACAAAGAATTCGCCGGTTTTTATGTCGAAAATTCGCCATCCTTTCTTTACATGTGGATAACCCAAAAAAATGCACTCTCTAATGCGTTCACCGAATTTATCTTTGTTGCGATCAACCCGATGTGCATTAGCATAGACAGCCAAATGTCCTCAAAACGCCATATTGTGGCAACTCTCCAAACAGCATCTCATAGGGAGTTTTGCCGCCAAGAAGTAAAGACAGGGTCCTATTTATCAAGTAACTTGTTGTCAAAACACACTCACCCCAAAATCGTATCGGTAAGTGTGCCTGGAACATCAACGCTCGAGCCACATTCAAAATATGCTTGTGTTTGCGCTCCACTCGACCGTTTTGTGAGGTGTTGCGACACATGATGTTTGGTGCAAAATTCTTTGTGCTTCAAAATATGATCTTAGGCATAGGAATTTTGTACCATTATCACTACGTACAATTCTAACCTGCTTCTGAAATTGTCTATCAACCATGTCACAAAAAAATTTAATTGTTTGTTCAACTTCTTTCTTATCGAGGAACAGATAAATCAAAACAGCTCTCGGAAAATCGTCAACAATAGTCAAAAAAAATAGACAGCACCACAAGTCGAAGGTGTCCGATAAGCACCCCATAAATCAACATGAATTAAAGCAAAACAATCAACGACTTTATTATTACTTGTAGGGAAAACTTCTCGAGTCTGTTTTGCTCGTAAACAAATATCGCAAGAATCTTTATTAGTGTATATACTACTACCACTCTTAACTACTAGAATAAAAGATAACAACTTCTTGGACGGGTGTCCTAATCTTCGATACCACAATTCTCGTTCATCCAAACCGCTCGCTTTACATGCTCGTGCTGTCGGAATTGCTCGAAAGAAATAGACCCCATCACACTCTTCACCCGCTCCAATCAGGATCCTCGAGATGCAGTCCTGTATCACACATAACTTATCAATGAAAGTAATAATAGATTTTAGTGCTTTAAAAAATTTAGACACGGATATAAGAGTGCAACTCATAGTCGGAACAAAAAAAACATTATTCAAATAACGACCGCTTCCTAGGCATAATTTTCCTTCTTTCAAAGAAATTGCATTTTCTCCATCAGGAAGTTCCACTGGAGTCGGTGTTATTTCACAAACATGGGATAACAATTCTAAATTTCCGGTCATATGATGAGAGGCGCCCTAGTCTACGATCCATTCATCATAAATTTTCTTACCAGAAAGTCGCTCACCACCACTTTTACTTGAATTCAACATTGCAAGTAGCGTGGCCCATTGCTCTCCACTGAGGTTGGGGAAGGCATGTCGTTCCGTGTCGAATCGAGTGGCCTCGTTTTCTGCTGGCACACGAGTGACATTTACTCTTGCACTGCCTCCTCTGCCACATTCGATCAGTCCTCCTCCTCTGCCTCGGGAAGTCCCTTTCTGGTTCCCTCTAGGCCAATCTCCCCACCATTCTGGATAACCGACAATCAGATAGCACGTTTTAGCATCGTGCCCAGATTTTCCACAATGGGTGCATATCCCTTGTTTCTCTTTGTTGCGTACAGCCGCTGCTCTCGCATGTGATCCCAATTGAGTACTAAAGCCCACTGCATCGCCGCGATCTTCGTTGCTCCGGGCAATGTTTAGATGTCATTCTTCTTGAATTATCATCGCGTAGGCTCTATTAATATTGGGCAATGGTTCCATGCTCAATATATTAGAGCGTACTGTTCCGTACATCACATCATCCAGCCCCATCAAGAATTGATGCACCTTCTCCTCATCTCGCTTCTTTTCCAGTGAAGATGAGATGTTGCACTTGTAACCACTACACCTACACTCGGGTATAGGTTTGTAATTCACCAGTTCGTCCCACATCATCTTTAGACGTCCATAGTAAATCACTACTGCTTGCCCTTGTTGTTTACACGCTGCAAGATCAGCTTTCAATTGATGAACTCGAGCATTGTTTCCGATGGAAAATCGTAAAGATCCTCCCACAGGTCCTGCACGTTCTCCATATAGGTGATGGTGGATCTCAATGATGGTTTGATCGTATTGATCATCCGGGAAACCAACATCGAGTTTACCATCCACCAGTCCTCCATCTCTGAAGAGTCCTCAGTTGGTTTCATCAGAGTTCCGTCGATAAATCCGAGCTTTTTCTTTGCTCGAAGTGAATTGCGCATCGATCTAGCCCATTCCTCATAGTTCTCTCCTTTCAGTTGAACTGACGAGATCAACGATCCGGGATTATCATAAGGGTGAAGGTAGTACGGTGAAACAGCCGACTGCCCCTTGCTGGTTCTTTCGCCGGTCACCGTAATCTTCTCACCGTTTCTTTTCTTGTTGTTTTTTTTTTTTTTTTTGACTATACATTTGGCTCTGATGCCATGTGAAATCATTTTGGAGAAGAAATCTTGTCTCTCTTATTAAATCGTAAGTCTCATTTATATGGGAGTTACAAGGAATCCAAATCATATAGGATTCTAAGTTACCATGCAAAACAAACTACCTAAAATACAATAATAATAAACGTAAATACATATAACTCATATATATCTCAATATGGGCAATGTCCGCAATTTCAAAAATGTTGGGACGCGACTCTTATGTCTTGAGAAAGCCCTAATAAAAAAATACGCTTTTTTTTTTCTTGTAATACATATTTCCTCTGTCATCTTGGAGAGTTCACCCGAAAGTCCAAAACTCTAGCTGCGAAGGCGACCAAGAACACGAGCAGCAAGGGCGAGCGGTTCTCTTATGGGATTTAACGACTTATAAATACCTTTTTTACAATTTGTAAATGTAACCCTATTCTATAATTTATAAATATACCTTTATATTTTTAATATTTACGTGTATCCCCGTGTGTCCGTATCCCTAGTTTGTTGGAAATGCCATATTACCGTGTCCGTATCCGCATATCGCCGTGTCCACATACCAGTGCATTATAGCCCGAGATAAGATCAAAAAGCCTCTACCCAAGGTTGTAAAAAGCGGTAATCGGGTCCGAGTCGGTCAGGCACCGACTCACGACTAATCGGTGCGGCGGTGATTAATCGGTGATAAATCGGAAATAAATCGGTTTTTAAAATTTAATATAATATATTTGTAGATATTATTTATAAATACTCAAAACATAGATAAAAAATATTTAAACATAGTTATATCTCCATCATGTATATATTCTAGGGATTTTTATGCAAAAGTCCCCAACCAAGCATGTTTATTATTCTAGGTATAGGGGACATATCTCTTTCACCAATAAGCCCATCCCTTTAATATTTATTATAACTAAAGGAAACATTCATGTATATCCCAATATTACCCTCAATCATTTATACCCAATTCTTAATTGTAATCCAAATTAATCAATTTTGTCCATAAAAGTTCAATTTTGACCACAAAAATTCAATTTTGACTTTTTTTTGGAGTATAATTTAATATGCTCCAATTTCATCCTTAACTTAATTTAATCTCAATTTGACCCCAAATTTCACAAATTATTAAATTTTGACCCAAAATTTTTTTTTTTTTCAAAAATTTTTTTTTTTTCAAAAACTTTTTTTTGCCGCCGGATTCCGGCGTTGACCGGCGGTCAACGCCGGTCTCCGGCGTTGACTTTTTAAACTTTTTTTTTTTTTTTTTTTTTTTTTTTTGTTCCATTTTTTTTTTCCGGCGTTGACTTTTTTTTTTTTTTTTTTTCTTTTTTCTTTTTTTTTTTTCTTTTCTTTTCTTCCGGATTTTTTCGCCGGTTTCCGGCGGTCTCTTTCTTTAGTGTTTTTTTAAGTTTTTTTTTTTTTGTTTGGTTTGTTTTGTTTTTCCACGCCCGCCGCTACACGTTGACCGTAATTGTGCTGTCACTGACAGTAATTTAGCGTAATTATACTGTCAATGATAGTTAATTAACGTAATTGTACTGCCGTTGACATTACATTTATGTAATTGTGCTGCCGTTGACAGTAAATTAATGCAATATTATATTTTTTTATTTATTATTATTTTTTTTTATTTTTTTTGATTTGTTGACAAGTCAACGTAATTATATTACTGTCGTTGACAGTAAAATAACTGTAAACACAATAATATTACTGTCAACAACATCAATATTATTATTTTTTGGGGGTGTTTGTTTTGTTCGAGTTATTCACGAAGTAACGTAATAATATTACTGTCTACTATTGTAATATTACTGTTGCTATAGTAATATTACTGTCACTCACAGTAATATTCATTCTTTTGGTTTTTTTTATTTTGTTTACATTTGTTGAACGGACAACATAGTAATATTACTTTATTATACAATAATAATGAATTTTGTTGTGTTAATATTAATGTGCTAGAGATTAATATAGCAATATCAATGTGTTAAACTATAGTTTAGTTAATTTTACTGTGTTTAACAGTAATATAGTTAATATTACTGTCATTCACAGCAATATTGCTGTTTAAACGGAAAAAAAAGTTACAGAAAAAAAAAAAAAAAAAAAAAAATTTAAAAAGTCAACGCCGGAGACCGGCGTTGACCGCCGGAATCCGGGAAAAAAATCCGGAAGAAAAAAAAAAAAAAAAAATTTAAAAAGTCAACGCCGGAGACCGGCGTTGACCGCCGGTCAACTCCGGAATCCGGAAAAAAAATCCGGAAGGAAAAAAAAAAAAAAATTAAAAAGTCAACGCCGGAGACCGGCGTTGACCGCCGGTCAACGCCGGAATCCGGCGGGAAAAAAAAGTTTTTGAAAAAAAAAAAATTTGTGAAAAAAAAAAAGTTTTGGGTCAAAATTGAATAATTTGTGAAAGTTGGGGTCAAATTAAAGTTAAAGTAAGTTAAGGATGAAATTGGAGCATATTAAAGTAAGAGGGGTTATTTTAGTCCTTTACATAAATCTGGACCATGTGTGGACTTATTGGTAAAGGAGAATATTGTCTGGATCTCTTTATGAATAAGTTTCCACTGATGGGCTTATTTGTAATATACCCTATATTCTAATAACATAAATAAAGTTTAATAATAATAAGATCATAATACATAAATATCCTTATAAAATATAAATAAAAAGGCAATTTTTTTTGAATTTACATACATTCTTGGCATAAATCATTAGTTCTTTAACAATAATAATTAACATAAACAAAATAAAGCATAAACTCCTTTTTTTTTTTATTAAAATTCCAACTTTTATTTTGATTTATAAAAAAAAAAAAAAAAAAAAAAAAAAAAAAAAAACCGATTTTTTGCCGATTTTTGCTACCGAAGTTTGACCCGCCTTACAGGTTTGACCGCCTCGGACCGCCTCAGACCGCCTCGGACCGCCTCAAACCGCCTCACAGGCAAAAAACCGATTTTTCAAACCTTTACACTAAAATGTAAAGGTTTTGGAACGCCTCCGCCTAGGCGACCGATTAATCGGCCGCCTCGGCCGATTTTTAGAACACTGCCTCTACCTATGTGTAGTTACTGATTTGGACTGATTTGCCCAATCCCAAGTAATGCCTCAAATGGGCCCAAAAGCCCACCTCTATCTCCAGCCCAAGATTTACCAACCAAGCCCATATGTAATAAAGCCCACAAGACCCCTTTAGCCCCCTCCTCTCTCAGTTTCTCTCTCTAGATGGCACACAAACCAGGGGAAGATTAGGGGATAAAAAAGGGAAGAAGAAGCCACTCTCTGGCAAAACTCTCACCAACCACAAAAAAACACAAACCAGAAGAGTGTAAGAAAAACACACACACACACACACACACACATATAACTAGGTCTGGGACTGAGTTGGGTCGATCGATTGCCAGCCTAAAAACCGACCCATCCGTCAAACCTTTTTTGCTCAATTTGAAAAAACCGTTGCCGACCCAACCTTTGTGAATCGGTTGATGGTTGACAACCGAATATTTGGTTCCGGAATGGGTCGATTGATAGTTTACACCCGCAACCTAGTTCACTTAAAAAATATTCAAATTTAGAGTAAAAAGATTCACATTCTACGTAATACCACGGTGCGATCATCATTTATCGGTTCAAAATAATGAATAACAATTTAAAGAAAAATATAATTAGGAAATTTAAAGTAATTTCAAACATGCACAAGAGATTTAGTGGAATTTTGTGGACTTTTTTTATTAAGTTTTGAGCATAAAGAAACTAGTGAAAAATTTATGTTTGATAATTATTTTGATAATTTCAATAACCACTTAAGAAAAGACGGTCTTTATTTTATAATTTATTAATAAAATTTTAATAATATAGTTGGATGACCGATAATTATCGGTCAACCAACTTTTGATAATATTAGACACCACCAACCGATCCATTATAGATGGGTTGGTTGAAATTTTCAACCCGAACCAATGGATTTGTTAAAAATTGATTATCCACCTAAAAATATGGTCGGTAATAGGTCGGTTGGTGGATAAAAACCAAACCAGCCATAGCCCTACACACAACATCGTATACACATACATGAGAAACAACACACACAAAAATACACACAAATACACGAAATACGAAGAGGAGGTCTAAAAGGAACTAATCGTTTACGATAATGTTATTTCATAAGGGGTCAATGTAATATGTATTCATGAAATAAAATGTCACCGTATTGTACTAGTCGTTGTGACATTGGACATAGCAAACAACACCATGAATTAAGAATTATATTCAATTTAAAAAAAGGAAACGTGTAAAATTAAAAATCAAGATTATAGGAAAATAAACAATACACCATTGGCTCCAAAGTAAAACACCTTTTGGAAAAATATCATCAATCTACTACCAAACTGTTTAGTAGCAGCCGTAAGTCCGGCCTTTTTTTTTCATCATCGCCAATACGCAAAATACCGAAAATTCAAGACTCAAACTAAGACCTCTACAAAATATAAAATCAGCAGACATAATATCCGTATTTCAAGAAAAGACTCGTAAATCGCCCACACGAGTTCATAGAACACATTAAATTCTTCTGCAAATATATAATCAAAACTTAAATCACCAAATAAAAAGGGGAAGAAAAAATAATTCAGTCTATTTAAATTTTCATCTCCACTAATTAGCTACCCGAATAAACTTCGAGTAACCTTGAATACAAACAGGAGAGGCATTTAGCTGTAAGTCCATTAGCATTCAAAGATTTGCCAAGATGGACTAGAAAAGATAAAATAACACCACAAAGCATTTCATCAAACACCTAACAAGCACAAGATTCAGAATTTCTATAAACAACTTGTCAGTATCTTATTAGTTATTAGATATGCTCATCTCAACTGATTAGCGAACGTCACGATTGAGACATTGAACAAAAATAAAGAGATGATTTAAGTTAAACATGAGTCAAGTTAAGCTTATGACGACTTACACGATTCCTTCTCTGCAACCGTACAATTCTCCCGGCTTTGCTCGGGATTCCACCTGGCAACGATTCTTTCCTCGACGCTGTAATAATTAATATTCCAAGGAGAAGAACTAGCACCGTCACAATCGTTACAGTTTCTGCTAATGTGGAGAACCAACAACGTTTTTGCAACACTGCCACAGAGACGAAGAGTGCAATGAAAATCAGACCAAACCTTCAAACGTCCATTTTCGTTTCCTTCTTCTGCAGAAGAGGCAATAACAGCGTACTCAGAGTGCACTAAAGCCGGGTGGTGCCGATAGGCAACAAAGTCAGCACCGTACTGAGACCCCGCCCTAACCACCCAGTTCTTCGAACGAAGATGCGAATACGCTTTATACAGAATCGGGAAATTCACTCTCTTGGACGACATGTAATCCCACAGCTCTTCCTCGTTTTTTACGCAGCTATTTTGACCTACAATCTTGATGCATTTCATTACGGTGCAGAGGTAAAAAGCTTCCTCGAGGCATAGTTGAAACCACTGCTTGTTCTTCTCTGTGGTGATAACGGGACGGCCGAAACACGTGTGGTTGAAAAGCTCGGTTTGTTCTTCGTGTGCTGCAAGAAGAACGCTGCTCCCTGAAAGGATTCCTTGAGAATTGGATTCAATCAAAGAGGATTGGAGCCGAGAAACTATTGTGGACATGGGCTCCGCTAGGGCTTTTGCTTCGGCTGTTTTTCCTTTCCATCTTGCTGCCATTATCTGTTCCATAGAAAACAATAAGACGAAAAGTAGATACAAAGTATTAAGACAAACACCTGTTTTCCTCGTCCACCATGGATATTAAGCTTTGACATAATCATATCACAAGAGAGAAAAGAGAAGAATTTTTTTAGACGAAAGAGAGTTGACGAGATAGTAACTCGAAAAGTGGGACCCGAGCGACCATTTCATTCGTCAAACAATGCCAGATCAAAGACACCATTAAGGGAGATAAAAAATATCGTAATTTACCAACAAGGCAACAACTATAGGCTCTAGCCATCAAGCACAAATGTCAAGAAAATGAAGAAGAATTCATTTGATTCGCACGCAAGGTACACAAAGTCGAGACTTTGAGTAAAACCAGAGAGAGGGTTCAATAATCGGATCATAAAATTGCAATATTTTACATATATTGTAATTGTAAAATTAATAGCACGCCAAATTAGACGTTTGAATACACTGAAAACATCTCCTAACACATAAAAAAACATGTCCCAAAAAAAACCAATGTTAAACTAAAAAACGAGCTGCCCGCATTTACGTAGAATAAAACAACCTGCCCAGATTGAGAAGGTTATCCCACCGATCTTAATCTATCGTAGAATGCTGTAATCTAATCTAAAACTTAATTCCATATGAATGCACAACTCCGGGCCACTTCCGATGGCAATACCATCTAGCTGGGCTATACTACTCAGTTCACATCAACAACTCCAATTATTCAAATCCACCACAGAGAAAAATGATTGCTTGGGAATAAATTTAGAAATCGATGCCCGAAGGGAACAAACTCAACTCGCAACTGCCCAAAACCCAGTGTAAGGAACATTCACTCAATTTTAGATCGTAAATGTGCGATCAAATCCATTTACCTTAAAATTGAAGACTCAAATTTCAATTGCCGCTGCTGTAGCTTTCGATCGCCGCTTTTCCGGTCAAAATTGGACGACGAACGCTGAAACGCGTGATTTCAGTTGAATAGGGTATTCGCTGAGGACGTCGGACGGCCGGAAGCGGCGGTGGTGTCGATGCGAGCCGGCGGTGGTGTCGATGCGAGCCGGCGGCGGTTACCGGTAACTGTGTTCCGGTGAGTGGTGAGGAACAAAAATGAAGAGATGATTTAGCTGTAAGTCCATTAGCATTCAAAAGCAGCTCATTTGCAAGGGCTCAACTACTTGCCTAGATGGAGTAGAAAAAAATAAATTTGACACAAAAAAATCAATTCATCAAACACCTTGCATACAAAAGATTCACAATTTCAACAAACAACTATTCAATATTTTTTTTAATATGCTTCATCTCCACTAATATGCAAACTTAACAGATTTGAAGAAGCGGAAAATAGTTAAGAGAAAGAGAGAGATTTAATATTAGTCCATTAGCATTCAAAGCAGCTCATTTGCCCTTAAAAGGGCTCAACTGATTTGCCAAGATGGACTTTTTACAATAATAATACCACAAATCAATTCATCAAACACCTAGCATGCACAATAAACAATTTCTGCAAATAATTCATCCACAGCCTTTTCTAATATAAATAAATCCAAAAGGGGCTAAATCACAAACACCATATCAACAAAACAAAATTTATTCACAAAACTTCAGAGAGACAAAAGAAAAAAAAAAGAAAAAAAAAAGCAGATTTAGAAAAATGATTGCTTGGGAATAAATTTAGAAAATACAACTTCAGAAGTGTGAAATCAATGCCCAAAGGGAACAAACTCAAACTTGCAACTGCCCAAAATCCAAAGTAAGGAACATTCACTCAATTCATTTACCTTAAATTCAAAAACTCAAATTTCAATCGCCGCTTTTTAGGTGACGATGAAATCAGTTAAATAGGGGTTTTGATGCGAGCCGGCGGCGGTCACCGGTGAATGGTGAGACGCGGAGTAGTTCAAATATATGACACCGACCCATTTGTTCCGTCTTTTGCTAATTGTTGTATGGTGCAAAGGAGAACAAATGCGAAAGTGCAAAAATGTACCCCTAAACTATTTTTGTATGGTGGGGTCACAAACAATTAAGTGGTTTTTAATAGGCAATAATTGTAATTTTTCAAAATATCCTTTTTAGTTCCACATTTTACTTCGAGTAAATATGCTCGATTTTCAGGGACACACTTCTTATTTGCATTGAATTTGTTGGATACAACAATTTTCAGAGGGTAATTTAGTCATTTCCTTGTAAAATTTTGTTTCAACAAAAATCGAAGGGTTAATGGCGCTTTGCCCCCTAAAATATCGCGTGCTTTGCACGTTACCCCCTGAACAAAAAAGTTTACAAAATTTTACCTGAACTCGTTAAATTGTTGCACGGTGCCTCAATTTTACCAATTCGGTTCATTTCTCGTCTGCATATGGGTTTTTAGGGTATAAACGTCCATTCAATTCGTACTTCTATTTCCCCTCGTTTTTTTTCTTCTTTTTGCCCTAAAAAACTTGAAGTGAATGGACATGTGACGCACATGTGGACAACTCCGGCGAGAAATGAACTGAATTGGTAAAACGGAGGCACCGTGCACAGTTTAGGTAAAATGTTGTAAATGTTTTTTGTCCAGGGATAACGTGCAAAACACACGATAGTTGGGGGGGAAAGTGCCATTAAACCAAAATTTAAACAAAATCAGTAAATCGCTCATTCTGCAGAGGGTAATTTAGTCATTAACTGTGTACCAAAGCATGCTTATCTCTCTTTCCCACAAATTTTGATTCTCCCCCAATGTTATCAGAACCGGACCGGACATAAAACCGGCTAGGCATTCGGGTCACGGTTCGACCCGGGTTTTTTTTTAATTTTTAATTTTATAATTATTATAAATTATAAATCTTGTAAAAATGTATTAATTAAAAATGAAGTTATTATTTTTATTTATAATCCAATAAATGATCTCAAGTAAATTGGTACCCAAACATATTTTCCTATCTCGTCTCTCCATCTTCCCCCACCCACCTCCTCTTTTCCCTTTTTCACTTCTTCTCTCCCATTATATATCTGCTCCCATTATTAAAATAAATACAGCAAGCAGTACTCTCTCTCTCTCTCTCTCTTGTAAAGACAAATAAATTTCAAAAAAATTCACCACCACCGCCACCGCCGCCGCCATGAGAACGAGCAACCACCTAATAGGCGCCCTGAACTTCCTCACCTTCGTCCTTTCGATCCCCATCCTCGGCGGCGGAATATGGCTGAGCAGCCGCGCGAACAACACCGACTGCCTGAAGTTCCTCCAATGGCCGCTCATAATAATCGGCGTCTCCATCATGGTCGTCTCCCTCGCCGGATTCGCCGGCGCCTGCTACCGGAACAACTTCCTCATGTACCTCTACCTGTGGGCCATGTTCATCATCATCGCCACCCTACTCGGCTTCGTCATCTTCGCCTACGCCGTCACCGGCAAGGGTTCCGGCCAGCCCGTGATGAACCGGGCCTACCTCGACTACTCGCTCCAGGACTACTCGGGTTGGCTCTCGGATCGGGTCGCGAGTGATAGTTACTGGGCCAAAATCGGGTCCTGCATTAGGGATTCACGCGCGTGCAGAAAGATGGGCAGAAATATTGGGGGCGTTCCTGAATCTGCCGAGATGTTTTACCTCAGAAAACTCAGCCCTATTCAGGTCAGAATAAAAAACAATTTGAATTTAATTGTTGATTTTTTATTTATTGAATCTCTGAAAATCTGATACCTATTAGAAATCATTAATTAATCTATATATGTTTGGAGCTTTGAATTAATTAGTGTTCTTAATTTGGCTGATTATGTAAACATGCCCTTTTTTTTATTTACATTTAAAAATGAAATAAAAATTCAGTCTTTATTATTATTAGGGGATAAGATATCTTAACCACAAATTTCTGTTGTCGTTTTGTAATAACACTTTGATTTGAACTAGAGAGAGATTACACTGTTCTACTTTATTACTACCAATAAACCAGATATTTATATGAGCTTTTTGGTTAAATTTAAAGTCCCTTTTGCCCTTTAAACTTTTTGTTCAAACATCCTTCTTGTTGTGCCTTTTTGTTGTTTTTCTTCTTGAAATGCAAAAAGGTTGGAATTTATTTTATTTTTGGGTAAATTACGGCCACGTCCTGAGGTAAGATTAAATTACGAAAAAGGTTGGAATTTATTTTATTTTTGGGTAAACTGTTTTTTTGCGCAAAATGAGTACAAATTAGAGAACATTTCACAAAATCTAAAAGATTATGTTGAATTTAAGTGAACGTGTAAGAAGAATCATAGCTGAAGGGTGGTTGTAATTACCCAAACATTAGGGTGTTTTCGTAATTTGGCCGTAATTTACCAATTTTATTTTATTTTTCATCACACATTCATTTAATCATAATGTAAAATGGCCTAGCTAGTCGATGAAAAAACCATGCGAATTACAAGAAAATGAAAACGACATCAATAATAGGAAAGCTAGGCTATCATCAAATAAAATAAAATAAAATAATTATTTATGTATAGTTTCTGGTACGTATCACTTTCTTCTTGTGTCTTTTACCAAAAGCCAAAGGGCTATTGTCATTGTCTACACTTGAAGTTTTTATTTTATTTTTATTTTTTCCTAGTATTATAATTTTCTCCTGAGATAATAATTGGCATTATTTTTTTTCCAAGCATTGATTGAGTAATTGCTAAGAACGTGCTCCATAACTTGTTCACATGGCCTGACAACATATATGGGGGTCCTTTCATTAGATATTTCCTTCTTATATTAAATTATATATATATATATATATATATATATATATATATATATATATATATATATATATATATATATTATTGAATTTTAAACTAGTTGGTTGAGAGCTATTACTTTACTTGGAAGGATGATTTCAGAAGTAAAAAAAACAATAAAAATTATTAACTTTCTTAATACGTATGCCAAACATTAAACAAACTACAAATATTTTGAGAGGGGGTTAAGTGATAAAATTTGAGGTAATTGAATTGTTTTTAAATCATATGGGGTTAGTTCTTTTTTTTTTTTCTATAAATAATGTTGAAGATAGGTTTTCTGTGGTAATGGTTACAGGTTCAGAGGTCAACCTACTTTGCTCATGTTTGCATGGCTGTATAATCAATTGAAAATATAAAATTGTGAAAAAGACTCAACCTACTTATATAATTAACCGAGGTCGTATAAAATATCCGGTGTAGTTGTATAAATATATTATCAGATCAAAATAATAGTATATGTGATGACTAAATAAAGACGAGTTCGATGATGACAGTGATCGAACAGTAGTTGTAGGAGATAGCTTATTAGATCATCGTCACACTTTCTTGATATTCAAAAGGGCAATAATTGATTTGGTGATCAAAATGAATCAAACATAAAAAAGTATGCACACTTTTTTTCTCTTTCTTGAATTTATTTATCTGGTTCTTGAAAGCATATAACATATAATACTATTTTGGCTTATCTCGTGCTTTTATGCACTCGGTATCTATTTCTTGAAACTAGTCCGGGTTTGGTTGGTTGAGTAGATATGCCATGATTAATTAACAGGCTTTTATTTGGTTTCGTCCATGCTCTTTATCTGTTTATTTTGACTTAATGGGACCCGCTGGTCTAATTATACAATCCGGAATTTAATAAGATTGTGTATATCTTGGCTTATTCCATTGTGACAACCACACGAGGCCTTAATAGGATAACACGGGGTACTTTATTGCATTTAGCATCCCTATGTTTCCGTGTTATGTATATATTAGCAAAAATCATTTATGATGCTATTTTTTAACTAGCAGACTACCCCCTTAAACACACCATTTAGGGGGGCCGTGTGCTCAAAAAAATTTACCATGGGGTTCTTTTGCTAATATTATAACATGAAGACTTTTTTAGTAAATCTAGATTTTTTGGCAAGTCAAATATAACTCTTAGCTTGCAATTGGTTTTACATGTGCTAGTCTGGATGTTGCAAACCGCCTACATCATGCGGCTACGTGTACATAAACGAGACGGTGTGGACGCCAGGTGGTGGCCTCGTGGGGCCCGACACAGATTGCACAAAATGGAGCAACAACCAGGAGCAACTATGCTACGGGTGCGATTCTTGCAAAGCTGGGGTAGTGGCTAGCTTGAAGAAGAGCTGGAGAAAAGTGTCGGTTATTAACATAGTTGTCTTGATAATCCTCGTCATACTCTATGTGGTTGCTTGTGCTGCTTTTAGGCACAACAAAAGGATCGATAACGACGAGCCTTATGGAGAGACAAGAATGGAGAAGTCGCAGCCTAGTAGGATACATTTCTAGAGGTGCGTTTGGATTTTAAAGATTTTTACGAGCAACGCGCATGTGTGGAATTATTTCGCAGTTTATTTGGTGTTTTCGGAAAAAAAAGAAAAAAAAAGAAAAAAAACACACTGTCTGTATATTTTGTATTAATGTGATGACGTGTCTTGTAATGGAACTGTTTAAGAACTATGCTGCACATGGAAACTACGTAAGAGTGTTGTTTATTCTGTTACATGTTTAAAATAGGTTTATAAGCAACTGCATGTGCACAATGCATCATTGAGTAGACATGGATCCATGAAAGGTGTTTAATTAAGAGTGTTTTTAATTAATATTTTGCTGTTTAATCACTTCAAATTCAATTTATTTTTGGAGAGTATTTAATCTTTGGGTTTTTAGTTATATTATTTTGGGCAAATTACGATCACCCCACTAAAGTAAGATCAAATTACAAAACCCCCCTTATATTTGAGTAATTACAATCACCCCTTTAATACACGTCCATCCTTACGGTGTCAAGATTACCTACTGAATGAGGGGGTTTTTCGTAAGATTATACATAATTGAGGGGATAGTTGTAATTACTCAAATAAGATGGTCTTTCGTAATTTGATCTTACATCAGGGAGGTATCCATAATTTGCCTTATTGTTTTCTCTATAATATTTTCTCCTTATCACATGTGCACATGAAAAACAAAAAAATAAAAAGTAAAATAAAAAAAATCTAAATATTTAGTACATGATATGGATGTACTGGCAAATCTTTTACTTAGATACAGTGCATGCAGCAGATTCCTGCCCAAAATCAGCAGACCAATTTCTGCAGCAATCTCTTATTTATATAAGATGGCGAAATCTTACAACATAGTAACTGGTACAATAAACAGGAGTTAAGTTAAGCTTATGACGACTTACACGATTCCTTCTCTGCAACCGTACAATTCTCCCGGCTTTGCTCGGGATTCCACCTGGCAACGATTCTTTCCTCGACGCTGTAATAATTAATATTCCAAGGAGAAGAACTAGCACCGTCACAATCGTTATAGTTTCTGCTAATGTGGAGAACCAACAACGTTTTTGCAACACTGCCACAGAGACGAAGAGTGCAATGAAAATCAGACCAAACCTTCAAACGACCATTTTCGTTTCCTTCTTCTGCAGAAGAGGCAATAACAGCGTACTCAGAGTGCACTAAAGCCGGGTGGTGCCGATAGGCAACAAAGTCAACACCGTACTGAGACCCCGCCCTAACCACCCAGTTCTTCGTACGAAGATGCGAATACGCTTTATACAGAATCGAGAAATTCACTCTCTTGGACGACATGTAATCCCACAGCTCTTCCTCGTTTTTTTACGCAGTTATTTTGACCTACAATCTTGATGCATTTCATTAGGTGCAGAGGTAAAAAGCTTCCTCGAGGCATAGTTGAAACCACTGCTTGTTCTTCTCTGTGGTGATAACGGGACGGCCGAAACACGCGTGGATGAAAAGCTCGGTTTGTTCTTCGTGTGCTGCAAGAAGAACGCTGCTCCCTGAAAGGATTCCTTGAGAATTGGATTCGATCAAAGAGGATTGGAGCCGATAAACTATTGTGGACATGGGCTCCGCTAGGGCTTTTGCTTCGGCAGTTTTTCCTTTCCATCTTGCTGCCATTATCTGTTCCATAGAAAACGATAAGACGAAAAGTAGACAGAGTATTAAGACAAACACCTGTTTTCCTCGTCCACCATGGATATTAAGTTTTGACATAATCATATCACAAGAGAGAAAAGAGAAGAATTTTTTTTTTTACAGGAAAAAGAGTTGACGAGAGAGTAACTCGAAAAGTGGGACCCGAGCGACCTTTTCATTCGTCAAACTATGTCAGATCAACGACGGCACCAGTAAGAGACCTCAAGAATATCGCAATTGACCAACAAGGCAACAACTATAGGCTCTAACCATCAAGCACAAATGTCAAGAAAAAGAAGAAGAATTCAATTCATTCGCACAAAATCGAGACTTTGAGTAAAACACTAAAACCAGAGACGGGGATCAACAATCGGATCGTAAAACTGCAGCATTTTACATATATCGTAATTGTAAAATCAATAGCACTTCAAATTACACAATTGAATACACTGAAAACATCTCCTAACACATAGAAAACATGTCCAAAACAAAAAGAAAAAAAAAAGAAAAAACCCAATGTTAAGCGAATAAAACAACATGCCCTGATTGAGAAGGTTATCCCACCGATCATAATCTATCGTAGCATGTTGTAATATAATCCAACACTTTATTCCAATTATTCAAATCCACCACAAAAAGAAAAATGATTGCTTGGGAATAAATTTAGAAATCAATGCCCAAAGGGAACAAACCCAAAATCCAAAGTACGGAACACTCACTCAATTTTAGGTCGTAAATGTGAGATGAAATTCATTTACCTTAAATTCAAAAACTCAAATTTCAATTGCCGCCGCTTTTTAGGTCAAAATTGGACGATGAAATCTGAATCCAGATCGTTTTGTAAGGGACCGGGGGGCAAACTTTTTTTTTTAAAATTACATATTTATAAAATTTTATGTGAAAAAAAAACATTAAAAAAAATTGAGTTTCCTTTTTGATAGGGCCCAGTTTGTCAACCCAACCATTCGTAATGGGCCTAGGAGCGAGAAGAGCAGCCCGCAGAGAAATTGGGCCAAGGGGAACGAACGGCGTGATAACTAAGCCCAATTATCGAGCAAAGCTTAGCTCATAAATTAAGATATGGTTTTCTCTCCAAGGCGCTCAAACAGGGCCCAGTGGAATTGGACTTGGGCTAGAAAACAAGGCCCAAGCGAGTTAATGGGCGATCAAAGCCCTCGTGATTAAGGCCGGGATAATTGCAAGAAGGCGCGATTTCAGCATAAGAATAAGAGGGAGAAGCAATCAGATCTTCTATATAAGGCCCAAAATCAAGACCAAAGAGGAAGGACGGGAGTAATGGGCGTAATCTGCCCCCTTGATTGCCGAGAAACAATTAGCTTATAAAATCCTTTGTAACCATCGTCCCAAGGGACAGGCAAGAAAAATATACTCAGAAATAAACAAAGAAAAAGAGATAAATAAATATTTTATTAGAATTTCTACCGAGGAATTTATAACTAAAGCCTTGGTGGAAAATTCTTGAGGGTACGAACTTTCGACACCTTCAAGTGGCGCCGTCTGTGGGAAGCACGAGTCGGAACTAAGGCGTGAGCAACATCATGAAGGGAGAAGGCATCTCGAAACGGTTAGAAACCGAATTAGGGACTAAAACTCCTCCCACCAAAAATTCGAGAGATATCATGGATGTGTCCCCTCAGGAGATCCTCCCGAATAATACATCTGTAGGCGAAATGTCCGATCGGAGCCAGCTAAATAACAAGGAGGCTCACGGGGATAAAACTAAAGAAACTACTCAAAGCCTCATGGATCTGTTAGACCAGCAAATCGCTTTGGGCGTAGAACAACGGAGACTAGCAATACATAAAGAAGAAATCCACAAGCTCGAAGGCGAACTAAATGAGGCTCGAGAATGCGAAAAGAAAGAAGCAACGGCCACAGAAAAAAATGCGAGGGAGGAAGAATATTTATCGGCCCAGATCGCTGCTCAAAAAGAAAGCATCCGGAAGCTCGAGCAGGAACGCGAGAATGGCGTTCTTCAAATGCAAGATATGAAGAAGGAGCTCGCTCAGTTACGAGAACGGCGAACACATACCCGGGGAGGGCCTCCATCTAGCATGCCACGAGAAGGGCGAGTAGACGTAGATCTTTCGGAAGGAAAAGAAGATAGCTTCAGTTCCATGGATCAAGAAGATGCGACTAAAGAAAGAAGAAACGCCAGGGAGGTAAGGCAACACCATATTAATCGACCGATGGATATCGTAGAAGCCGGACCGTTCGCGTGGAATATCTTGCAAGATCCGTTGCCGTCCACATTCACCCCTGTAGGATTTTTTTATGATGGTATAGGCGATCCTTTGGACCACCTGTACCGGTTTAAAAGTATAGCAACACTGCATATGTATACGGATGGTATACGATGCCGCGTATTCACCACCACGCTAATAAAGAATGCCCAACTTTGGTTCAACAGCCTGCCCCGGGAGTCCATCACCTCATTCGAGGATTTCAGCACGAAATTTCTGCGCAACTTCTCAAGTTCAAAAAACCAGTAGAAAACGGCGATGGTGTTATTCAGACTTAAGCAAAGAGAAGGGGAAGATCTGCGCGAGTACGTGAAACGCTTCTCCGCAGAGAAGCTAGAAATCCCTGTGACACCTCCCGAGATCCTCGTCAGCGCGTTCATTCAAGGATTGCGAGATGGAGATTTCTTCCGATCGTTAGCCAAAAGAAATGCCTCGACCTTCGCAGAATTGTTGGAACGCGTAGAAAAATACATCAATTTGGAAGAATGTCGCAAGATGAAAGATGGGGAACATACTAGAGATATGGGGAGCAGCGACAAACGCATGGCACGGGCTCCACACAGAGGCAGCGAACAATTTCGAAATAATGTTCGGTCATTGATGGAAATACAAGAAGAACAGTCGGAGACACGTTACTCCCCTAGTGCGAGAAGGAGCAACCAGTTCCTCACATCAGGAGGACCCAGATTCAAGATAGGAGATCCCCGTTTCGACAGGTATGCAGAGCTCGCTTTACCCAAATCTGTTATTCTCGAGCGTATAGCCAAACACCCCAAACTACGATGGCCAAGGGGGCATAGCGAGCCACCAAGGGGAACAGCAATCGCGAGCGGATATTGTCACTTCCATAATGATTATGGTCATGATACCAATGAGTGCTTCACCTTGCGAGACGAATTAGAAAGATTGGTGCGATTAGGAGCCTTGTCGGAATATGTCATGGAAGAAAGTTCTAAAGGAAGAGGAGATAGCGAGAAAAGGCGCAGAGTTGGAGAAGATGAGGCAGAACCTATAACAAAAAGAGGGTTCATCAGTATGATCATTGGTGGCCCGACAGACGGAGATTCAAACCGAGCGCGACGTTACCGTCTTCAAACCATCAAGAAAGCCGAAATCAACCAAATTAGCGTCAAGGCTGAAGCTCACCCCATTATTTCCTTCGGGCCTCACGATTGCTGCGCCCTAGATACACCGCATGCAGATGCACTAGTAATAACCTCTAACGTTGCTGGTTACGATGTCTCGAGGGTCTTCGTGGATAATGGCAGCTCGGTGAATGTTCTATTTTATGACTGCCTACAGCGCATGGACCTCGAGGTAGACGTCGCACCCGTATCCACAATGTTATATGGTTTCAATGGAGGATCAGTTCGCCCGTTGGGCCAAGTGAAACTTACGGTGTCTCTAGGAACGGCCCCGCTCGTGAAAATCAAAGCAGTTAATTTTATGATAGTAGATGCGCCAGAATCCTCGTATAATATGATCTTCGGGAGGCCTTTGATTAATACCTTCCGGGCGATACCTTCAACTTACCACATGAAGATGAAATTCCCGGTAGGGAATGAAGTCGGAGAGGTCATTGGAGATCAAACGAGTTCGCGATCATGTTACGTGGAATCAGTTCGTCAAGGGGAAAAGAACAAGAGGGGCAGAGAACCGCAAGGCGGAACCATAGATGGAAAGAAAGTACGGACCAACACAGCGGAGGCAACGGTGACCCACGCTAGCACCAGCGAAGAACTTATAGAGGTCGAAGTGATACCCGATCGCCCAGAATGTATCACGCGAATAGGGTCTAGCCTAGATGAAGAAATGAAGGAGCAGCTGATCGGTTTGTTGCGAGATAATTCGGACGTATTCGCATGGAAGTCGGAAGATCTCACTGGAATAGACCCAAGCATCATGGTCCATAAGCTACACATTAACACGAAGGTTCGACCAGTGAAACAAAAGAAGAGGCATTTCGGGGCCATCAAAGATGCTATCATCAAAGAGGAGGTTGACAAACTCCTGCAAATCGGACACATACGCGAAATCCAATTCCCTGAATGGCTTTCAAACGCTGTTCTAGTAGCTAAGCCAGGCGGTAAATGGCGCATGTGCATAGATTTTCGGGACCTCAACGCCGCATGCCCTAAAGATCACTATCCGCTCCCCAGGATAGATCAGCTGGTAGATGCTACGGCAGGATGCGAATTATTGAGCATGATGGATGCATCGCAGGGATATCACCAAGTCAGACTAGACGTCATAGACCAACCTAAGGTTAGTTTTATCACGTCGGGGGGCACATACTGTTATCAAGTTATGCCATTTGGTTTAAAAAATGCGGGTGCGACATACCAAAGGCTAGTAGACAAGGTATTTGCTAAGCAATTAGGGCGAAACCTAGAGGTGTATGTAGATGACATGCTGGTAAAAAGTCGCAAAGCCACATCACACATAGAGGACCTCGCAGAAACCTTCTTAACACTGCGGAGATATGGCATGAAGCTGAACCCTGCTAAATGCTCATTCGGGGTCTGCACCGGAAAATTCTTGGGATATATGGTCACTAAACAGGGCATAGAAGTTAACCCAGAAAAAGTGAAAGCGATCACGGCAATGACTGCCCCGAGGACGATCAAAGAAGTACAAACGCTGGCGGGGAAAGTCGTAGCACTCAGTCGGTTTGTATCACGACTCGCCGAACATAGTTTTCCTATTTTTTGAGCGTTACGAAAGGGGAAAGAGTTCGCCTGGACGAAGGAATGCCAAACCTCCTTCGAGAATCTGAAACAGGTCCTTTCGAAACTCCCTTCGCTATCTCCCCCAGAAGAAGGAGAAACTCTCTGCATGTACCTAGCCGCAGGGAGTGAGTCCATCAGCTCGGTATTGTTCAGAGAGAAAGACGGAAGGCATTTGCATGTGTATTATGTAAGTAAAATCTTACAAGGCGCCGAACTTCGCTATCCCGAGGTTGAAAAGGTTGGTCTGGCACTCATCATAACAGCAAGGCGATTAAGGCCATACTTTCTATCCCATACTATAATAATAAGGACCAGCTATCCTCTACGACAGACGTTGGGGAACGCCGAAGCATCTGGGCGCATGGTCAAATGGGCCGTGGAATTAGGCCAGTACAATATCGAATACGAGCCCCGGACCGCAATAAAGGGGCAAGCGCTGGTGGATTTCCTACAGGAAACCACGCGCATTGAAAACTCACAGCCATGGGAAGTATATGTGGACGGATCTTCCACAAATCAAGGCGCAGGAGCAGGTGTGTTGCTTATAAAGCCCAACAAGGAAGAGTTCCACTTCGCCATAAAGTTTAATGTTAGAGCATCAAATAACGAAGCCGAGTACGAGGCCCTGGCGCAAGGACTACAAATAGCACAAAGAATGGGCATAAAAAAAGCCAAAGTTCACTCCGACTCTCAATTAGTCGTGCAACAACTAGCGGGGGAATATGAGATCAAAGAAGTACGAATGGAAGCATATGTGAAAGTTATCAAAACATTGGTCGAAAGCTTTGAAGAGTGCGAAATCATCCAGATCCCGCGAGAATCAAACACACAAGCTGATTTCTTGTCCAAAATAGGCAGTTCATCCGCGGACTGCAGCGAGCAGAACGTAACCATATTATCAGCTAACGGACGTTTCTTAGGAAGTGGTAGTGAAAAACTCGTTGCAAGGGTAGAAGATCAGGAAGATTGGCGAACACCAATCATTACTTATCTCAGAGGAAATACAATCTCAGACCGCCGCACGCGAGAACGAATGGAATACAAGGCCCGGCACTTCTACTTAATAGGCGAGACCCTGTTCAAGAGATTGTATTCGCATGTAGATGCTAGATGTCTAGGAAGCAGCGAAGCTGAGTATGTGCTGAAAGAAGTACATGAAGGATGGTGCAGCAACCATGAAGGGGCGAGAACTATAGTACAAAAGCTACTAAGGGCGGGATACTACTGGCCCACAATGAAGACGGAGGCCACGCAATATGTAAGACGATGCCCTAATTGTCAAGCACATGCCATCGTAGCACGTCAGCCAGGGGAACCCATGAAAATCATATCGTCACCGTGCCCTTTTGCGCAATGGGGGATAGATCTGGTGGGCCCCTTTACCATGGCTATTCGCAGAAAGAGGTACCTGATCGTAGCCGTAGACTATTTTACAAAGTGGGTAGAGGCCGAGGCGTTATCGCGAATCACTGAAGATGAGGTGATGAAGTTTATTTGGAAAAACATTTGTTGCCGTTTCGGAGTCCCTAGAATTATTATATCAGATAACGGCACGCAGTTCAATGGTAAAAAGATAACGGAGTGGTGCACAGAGATGAAGGTCACCCAACGTTTCACATCTGTGGCACACCCACAAGCAAACGGGCAAGTCGAAGTAATCAACAGAATCTTGGTGGACGGTATAAAGAAACGCATGGAAAAGGCAGGCGGTAGTTGGGTAGAAGAATTAGACTCGGTTCTATGGTCTTATCGGACATCACCTAAAAGGGCTACCGGAGAGACACCTTTCAGTTTAGTTTATGGGATGGAAGCAATTGTGCCTGCCGAGATAGGCTTAGAATCGTTAAGGGTTCGCGAATATGATGACAAAGAGAATGAAGAAATGATGCGAGAACACTTAGATCTTTGCTACGAAAAGAGAGAAGCAGCAGAATTAAAGATGAGAGATAGAAAAAATCGCATCAAAGTCAGCTACGACCGAAGAGTCAATCCGAGAAGTTTTCAAGTAGGCGATCTTGTATTGCGGCGAGCCGATGCACTGAAACCCACGGGCAAGCTAGAGGCTAATTGGGAAGGTCCCTACACAGTAACGAAGGTCGCAGCGAGTGGCGCCTACGAGCTACAAGATCGAAAAGGCAAAAAGATACCAAGAACATGGAATGTATGCCATCTTAGGAAATTCTACGCATAACAGATCGCAATTACAGGTTAGCAAAAAAAAAAAAAAAAAAAAAAAAAAAAAAAAATGTAATTCTCCTCAATAAGTGAATCTTTTCGCACATGGGTTTCGGCCCCGTGGTTTTTCCTCTAACTTCGAGAGGTTTCCACGTAAAAAAAATCTCTTGCGTGTGTCTCTTTTTGTTTTATTGCAAAAAAAAAAAAAAAAAAAAAAAAAAAAAAAAAAAAAGGAAGGGTTGGAAGATCCCCGTGGCTAAGGCCCAAAAGGTAGTCGCGAGCATATAGAAAGGGTTGGAAGATCCCCGTGGCTAAGGCCCAAAAAGTAGTCGCGAACATGTAGAAAGGGTCGGAAGATTCCCGTGGCTAAGGCCCAAAAAGTAGTCGCGAACATATAGAAAGGGTTGGAAGATCCCCGTGGCTAAGGCCCAAAAGGTAGTCGCAAACATATAGAAAGGGTTGGAAGATCCCCGTGGCTAAGGCCCAAAAGGTAGTCGCAAACATATGAACAGGGCTGGAAGATCCCCGTGGCTCCGGCCCGAAAAATAGATGCGAGCGTGTAGAAAAGGGTTGGAAGATTCCCGTGTTTTTTGATCCGAAAGATAGCAGTGATAAAAAAAAAAAAAAAAAAAAAAAAAAAACAAGCTCGCGACGCAATCATGGAGAACCTGGAAAGATCAACCGTCTCGTGCGAGCTAGCCCATCAACATACACAACGACAAGCCATACTAACATAAACAAATTGCAAGGTATGAAAACACATCTCATAAACTAGCAAAAATAGCATAGATGGAATATTAGTTTAAGACAGCAAAAGAAAAAGAAGAACACAGAATGTTTAAACTCCAACAGATTTTAAAGGAAACTACCCCTAATCTATACGGGCGACCCTTCGGCGAGATCATCCGGAGTCGCACCACCTTCATCATCAACAGGGTTATAAGCGTCAACAGCATCTCCCAGAGCATCCTCTTCAGTATCTCCTCCAACAACCACCGCCGTCGAAGGACCAGCCTGCTCGGATGGGCGAGGACATAGTTGGTTCGCAACGGATGAGAAGATGGGCGTCCACCAAGCTAAGTTCGCGGGCTCAGAAGGATCTCCTCCCCAACCGGGGATGTTCTGACTGGCTTTCTTTGACATCTCTTTTTCATCTAGCTTCAGCGAGAACCCCGCAGCATCGATCTCCGCTTGTGCAACCCGAATCCCTTCCGACCAGAAGAATTTGGAAACGGGAAGAGCCCTCCGGAAGAAAAGCATGGATTTCCAAAGTCTCGCCAGAAAAGCCTTCACGAACTCGTCCCTAAACCGCTCTCCAAGGGGAGTATGAAGGAACTCCATCCGACCCAAACGGCGACCCTCTTCATATCGCAGAGAATTGTTGTCCATGGCTTCAGATAGTTGGCTAAGGGTATGCTTATGCTCTTCCTTCATCAAAGCCATCTTATCTTTAAGCGAGTCGACCTCCACGCGCAAATTGCTCAGGTCTTCTTCCAACCTTTCGTTTCGCTTCTCCACCAGCTGTTTCTCGTCATTCAGCTGCTTGCGATCTTTCTTCAACCGGTTATATGCCTCGCGGAGGGTATCACTTCGCTGGGAAGGGCAGGTGGCCCACAAGGTTTGCAACTGTACAAGGACTAGAATGGTGAGAACATAATCCTTCAAAAAAAAAAAAAAAAAAAAAAAAAAAAAAAAAGAGAAAGAGGAGAAGAAGTGGAATAGCCGATATACCTTGGCCAAATGATAATTTGAACGGTCGATGCGATGATCCAAGCTCATCTTGCCCCACAACTCGCGATCTCTAGGAGTCGCCTGCTCACGAAATATCTTGCCGATCTCGGCACCATCCTCGCATTCAGCAAAGCTAAAGCCCTCCCTCACAGGAGTCAAGCCTAATTGGGCCTGCACCCCAACGCCCGCACTCGAACTCAAATCGATAATATTTGGGGATTGATGATCTGAAGAACCGCGAGCCCTTTTGCGCGACGAAGAACCAGTCACGACCTCTTTCTTCTTGCGTTTCTCCGAAATGTCCATCTCGGCGACAACGTCAACATTATCAGGCAACATCGGCTGCGAGGAGGAATGTTGGGCCAAGTCGCCAATATGGGTAGGAACCATCGGGTTCGTTTCGCCCTCTGGGAAGATATCAAATGAACTCTCTTCGCTGTAGAAGAGTTTGTTGAACTCCATTCCTAAAAAAAAAAAAAAAAAAAAAAAAGGGAGGTGGGGGTCAGAGTTAATAGAGGGCACAGTGATGCGCGCTGACAAAATCACATAAAGAGAACAAGGCTATACTTATGTTGTGGTAAGGAGTGGCAGTCGAGCTGAGCCACCTCAAGCCAAAATGAGTTAAGATGCGCGAATTCCGAGTTAATTTTTCCACGTGGAACCAACCCGGGCGGACTAGATCCAGAAAATTCCTCAAAGTAGAGTCCATACGGGGTTTGTCAAAAGGAGGAGTCTCATTAATCATGCGAGTGGGAAAAGGGAACGGGGTAGAGGAAGAAACATAGACATAATATCGATCCCAATAATGCACCTTATTGGGATACTTGTCCATGAACTTGGTACCAGCACGGGCGGCCAAGTAAAACATATAAGGGGAATATTTTTTCGCAATGAAACAAGCGAATAGGCGATCAGCGGTCGGTTCTATTTTTTGCCACGACAATACACAATAGAAGACTGACATAAAGAGAATAGAATTGGGATGGAATTGATTGATAGGAATACCATACTTCTCAGAAACTGTGACGAAGAACGGATGAAGGGGAAGAGCGAGACCAGCATAGAACTGGCCTAAGTGAAAGGTTACACTGTTAGGAGGAGGAGAATGAGGTCGCTCATTCTCGCGAGGAGTCGCGATAGAAAAGCCTGAAGGAAGGCCCACGTCGCGCATAAATAACTCTATATGGCGAAGTGTCACAAGGGAGCTCTCTGGGAGTCCTGCTTCTCCTGATTGGGCTTTTTTCCTAACCTTTTGGGTCACCGGCCGAGGGCCAAGGTTTATAAGAGGGCGAGATGTGTCAGAGAGTGTGCCAGAAGAGGAGGAGTCGGAGGATGAAGAACTAGAAGACGAAGACGACCCTATGACTAGAGAAGAATCCTCATTTGGAGGCAGGTTACGCTCGGCGGAAGAAAGAGGACGAAGAGATGACGACGAAGGATCGAAAGCCATGACACGACGACTCAGGAAATTACAAAGCAAAGAGGAAGTTTCTATAGACGAATTAAAAAGCAAACAAAAATATATGAGGCAGAGAACGGGGAAGTACCTGATGCCTTAGAAAGAAAATGAGGCTAAGGGACGCGCAAGGCTGGTTTTCACGATGAGCGAACTGGAATAAAAATAGCGAGTATAAAAAAGGCGAGGCGAGATAGTAAGTTTGGTAAAAGGAACGGATGAAATGGAAGAGACGGTATATATAGGGGAGGGGAAAAGGTAAGGTGAAACGATCCCGCAAAAGGGACCGTTGGATCAAACGGTGATGAAAGGCCGAGATTAAGACACGAGATCCGGGTAGCTGTAACGGCGGACAGGTGTCTCGTCACGATTGAGCGGCGACAGCTATTGAAAAGACGAGAAGACGGCATGTTCCCCACGTGCGAAAAACGGGGGGCTCGAAACACAGAGTAATTATGACGGAGCATTGGTTAGGGGCGCACGTGCAAAGAAATAAACGCGTGGTGGAAAAAAGCTCGCACGAAGGATGGTGTAAAACCCATTTACTTGTTCCCGATTTTCCATGGTTCCTCCTCTCACTTCTATGTTTCAATCCATACCAAGTGTATTCTCCAGCGAACTATGTTTAATTTAAGTTCACTCGAGAATAGGGGGGACTAGATGATAGGGCCCAGTTTGTCAACCCAACCATTCGTAATGGGCCTAGGAGCGAGAAGAGCAGCCCGCAGAGAAATTGGGCCAAGGGGAACGAACGGCGTGATAACTAAGCCCAATTATCGAGCAAAGCTTAGCTCATAAATTAAGATATGGTTTTCTCTCCAAGGCGCTCAAACAGGGCCCAGTGGAATTGGACTTGGGCTAGAAAACAAGGCCCAAGCGAGTTAATGGGCGATCAAAGCCCTCGTGATTAAGGCTGGGATAATTGCAAGAAGGCGCGATTTCAGCATAAGAATAAGAGGGAGAAGCAATCAGATCTTCTATATAAGGCCCAAAATCAAGACCAAAGAGGAAGGACGAGAGTAATGGGCGTAATCTGCCCCCTTGATTGCCGAGAAACAATTAGCTTATAAAATCCTTTGTAACCATCGTCCCAAGGGACAGGCAAGAAAAATATACTCAGAAATAAACAAAGAAAAAGAGATAAATAAATATTTTATTAGAATTTCTACCGAGGAATTTATAACTAAAGCCTTGGTGGAAAATTCTTGAGGGTACGAACTTTCGACACCTTCACTTTTTTTAGGGTGTATTTTGCTAAAGAAAATTGAATCATAGGGTTTTGTCAATAAAATATTATAGTGATTCATTTAGCAATTAGAAAAAAACTTGTCAAATGCAATAACCCATAGTTTTATATTAATTAGTACCCCCAGTCAGCTCATTTGATTAGATTATGTTTCACCATGAATTTTTTATATATATATTTTTTGGATCATTCCTATCAACATTTTCGAACGGGTGTCTGTGTGATTATGATTTACCACTAATTGAAGTAATTGTTATATGTTTTAAAATAATTTGGTCCAGGTGTTCGTGCTATATATATAATATATTTATATCTGAGTTTTGAAAGGTGCTATAAGAATTTTTAACTTTAGTCTATGGAATTTGCTAAAACTTGACCCACTGAGTTTGGTATCATTGGCAGGGAATCCACTTTTGCTACTCACTTTAAGTCATGGTTATCATATATATTGCCGTATCGTTTTCCTCTATATATTATACTGTACTGTATATTATATTGTACTGTAAGGTATTTGAATAACTATTAAAAATAGTATAATATATATATATATATATATATATATATATATATATATATAACAATAATACGATAAACATGTAAAATTTAATATTTGAAAGTTAAACCATTCATTCAAAATATGTTTTAATTCAAGTTTCAGAATTAAATTATTAACTTAGACAAAAATCATAGTTTTTTGAAATGCTAGTGTCGGTTTTATTACATTTGCTAACATAAATTGCTTTTATCTGAATCATTTTTGTGGTTTTGCTGAATTAAAATAACACACACACACACACACAATCTATATATAATATAAAAAGATGATTTATGCCCTCAATGATTGACATGTGGTAAATGATGATGTCATTTATCAAAATTGCTTAGTTGGAGTTCAATTGATGAGATGTATTCTTCAATTGGTGAGTTGTCAATTTTATTTTGGTATGTATTTAAGTTATTTCCTATTTAACATTTATACATTCATTTAAACAATTACCACATGTATATATATTATTTCCAAAGTTAATATTTTATAAATTCGAAATAAAAGATATCTTATTTATATTTTCAGTATTTTAAAATACATTTATTGAAAAAATTCATGATACTCAATTTTTTTTACGAATATTCAAATAATTTTCAGAATTTTTTTTAATATTAAAATATTAAAATAAAGGAATACAATTGGTTTTTTTTTTTTTTGAATTTTCAATATTTTGGAATATTCGAATAACTATTCAATAAAATAAATTGCGGTATCTGTATAAAATGAATATATTAATAAATTAATATATATTTCATAATTTTTTCATTTGAATATATAAATTTAATATATATAAAAATTAATATATATATATATATATATATATATATATATATATATATATATATATATATATATATATATATATATATATATATATATATATATATATTTCTAATTTTAATTAATATATTAATTAATATGTTAATAAGATAATTTATTAATTCACATGGAAATAATTATACATAAACTATATCATTGATTGATAAAGATTATATCAATCAAATTAATTTGGAATTATTTTATTTCCTTTTGCAAATATAGTATATTTATGGACTTGGATGTGTAAAATTTAAAATTAAATTAATTTTTTGTTTAATATATTATGAAATTTATATTTTTATAACTATAATACGAAAAAAGAAAAAAAAAAAAAAACAGTGTGTGTATTTCATATATTTTGATCTTTATTCAAATTCGGATATGCATTTATTATCTAAATCATTTATATATACATATCTATATATACATATATATCATCAATATCATATCTATTATATATTGATAACTTATGGAAATAATATCACCATAATTATTTTAATTTATATAAAGTTTGACTTTCAATTATTAATTATTAATAAATTATTTGAATTTGCATCAAATAAAATCAATCACCGGATTTGTTGTTAATCATGTCTATTTTTTATTTTATGAAATCAATTTACATTTATTTTAATTATGTCCAATTATGGTGAAATATATATGTATACATGTTTTAGTATATATCCATTTATATATACATTAACTAATATAAACAATATATGATTTCCTTAAAATTATTTTATTTACTTATTTAGTGTGTGAAAATTAAGTATAAATACCCCCAATCTCAACCCAAAATCATTCATCTCTCTCTTCATCTACATATTTTGTTATAATCATGTTAAACTAAGGTCCTCATCTAAAACTCTTTTTTTATTCCTTTTGTTTTGTAAATTTATAATGCAATTAGTATTTATCGATGTGTTCGCTTGAAGCATTTATTTGTCGTTGAATATTTATGATGTTATTCATTTATTATGTATGTGTACATATAACAATCTAACTTATGTTTGTTTTGTTTTTTTTTTTTTTTGTTTTTTTTTTTTTTTTGCAGATCCATGGATATCATCGTTTGTGTTATACGAGGTGACATTAGCAAGAGAGAAGTCATGTGACGTTGTATAGCACGCATAAATATGATCCGTATATATTTTATGGATGGATTTAGAAAAAAGTAGTTATGCACTTCCATCTTTTGATTATATGTGAGATGATTGTAAGCTTGGTTTCGATGAAAAAGAAATTAGATTAATGAACTTCATTGAGCATGTAAGATTATTTAGCGTACGTTTACATATTTTTTTAAAAATATTAATTTTTGTGTCCATTAATAATGCTTATTTTTATCTATTTTGTTCATATGTATATACATTATTATTAATTTGTACGTTCATATTAGTATCTATAATTTTATTTCAATTTATTTATTTTTATTATTATTGTAAATAAAACTGTATTTACCATCTATATATAATATAAAAAGAGGATCTATGCCATCTATAAAAGAGATGTGGCAAATGTCTATGTCATATCTCCAAATTTCTTATTTGAAGTTCAATTCATGAAGTGTATTCCTCAATTGATTAGCTGATATTTTGATTTTGGTACATATTTGAGTTCTTACATATTTAACATTTCTACACTCATTTAAATATTTACCATATATATATATATATATATATATATATATATATATATATATATATATATATATATATATATATATATATATATATATATATATATTCTATAAATCCGAAAGCTATTATCTTCTTTATAATTTAATTTTACGAAAAATGTAATATCTTGATTCTTTTTTTTAGTATTATTTTTATTTAAATTTTTAATTAAATAGTTATGTTAATAATTTTGTAATTTAAATATACATTCGAATAATTTATGAAATTTTAGTGTATTTGGAATGATTTGAAAAAATATATTCATTTCATTTTAATTATTTTAAAAATTTTGCAATATATGTATAAAATTTGAATATTTATATATTTTTTTAATTTAATTATATTTGATTATTTATCGTCTTAAATTAGTACATTACAATTAAAACTACAATATTGTTTTAACATTTTTTAATATATATATATATATATATATATATATATATATATATATATATATATATATATATATATATATATAATCTGCTATATTAAATGGTCAATATATATGGTACATATAGATGATACCCATATACCCACATATTTTTTCTAGTTCAAATAAAATATATAAAGATACCCACATATTTTCTCGATACCCATTATATATTGATAGTTGTATTTCCAGATTTTTGTTTCATAATTTGCTATTTACTTTCTATTATATGTGTCAATATTCTTTTTTCTTTTCCTTTAGCAATTTCCTTTTGTTATTTAATTTATGTTTAAGTATATAAATCGTAAATTTATTTTTATTGTTTATCATATACTGAGAATAATAATTAGAGAAAAAAAAAAGAAATTAATAATGGATATTAATTGATATGATTCTATATAAAGTTTAAATATAAACTATATTTTTGACATGTAGTAGTACCTACATTTGACACATGTTTTATGTATCTTCTTTTAATTTGTTTCAAATAATAATAATTTTATTCAACTAACAGTAAACAAATAATCACTAATTTCATTATGCGGCAAAATTATTAAATTTAAATGTTTAATTTATAATTATGTCAACATTACTTACGTATGAATATTTATATTAGTATCACTATCAATATCAGTATCGGTATCAGTATCAATATCAGTATTAGTATTAGTATTAGTATCAATATTAGTATTAATATTAGTATTAGTATTAGTATTAGTATTAGTATTAGTATTAGTATCCATATCAATATCAATATATTAGTATTAGTATTAATAACAGTATCAGTATCACCATGACTATGAGTATGAATATGAGTATGAATATGAATATGAGTATGAGTATGGGTATGAGTATGAATATGAGTATGGGTATGAGTATAAGTATTGGCAGTGGCGAATCCAGGATTTTTGCCAAGGGGGTTCGAAATTGCGTAAAATTAAAAGATTAAATAACTTTAAAAAAAATAATGGACCAAAAATTTACGATTTGCAAATTTTAGGAAAATTTTAGAAATATTTAGACAGAAAAGAGGTGAAAAATATTAAGTATTTCAATGGTTTGGACCATTTTGAGAGAAAAAAAAGTATTTGTCAGTAAATTTTAGAAGTATTTAAAGAGAAAAGAGGTGAAAAATAATAACTATTTCAATGGTTTGGACCATTTTGAGAGAAAAAAAATATTAGTGAGGTGCAGAAATCAAACCTGGGACCTCTTAATGTTTGAAAAGGCTCTTTACAACCTCAACCATTAGCTGATTTATTCAAGTTATGTATAACAGTAAGATTTATTTGTAAAATCAAGGGTGTGTCACTAGACCATAGGTAGATCCGCCACTGAGTATGGGTGTAAATATCAGTATCAGTATCCGTATAAGTATAAGTATCAGTATAATATCAGTATTAGTAACATTAATAGTATCAATATCAGTATCAATATCAATATGAGTATCAGTATTAGTATTAGTATCAGTATTAGTATTAGAATCAGTATTAGTATTCGTATTAGTATTAGTATTAGTATTAGTATTAGTATTAGTATTAGTATTAGTATTAGTATTAGTATTAGTATTAGTATTAGTATTAGTATTAGTATTAGCATCAATATTAATATCACTATCAGCATCAATATTAGTATTACTATTAGTATTAATATTAATATCAGTATCACCATCAATATTAGTATTAGTATTAGTATTAGTATTAGTATTAGTATTAGTATTAGTATTAGTATGAATACCAATATTAATATTAGTATTAGTATTAGTATTAGTATTAGTTTAGTATTAGTATTAGTATTAGTATTAGTATTAGTATTAGTATTAGTATTAGTATTAGTATTAGTATTAGTATTAGTATTAGTATTAGTATTAGTATTAGTATTAGTATTAGTATTAGTATTAGTATTAGTATTAGTATTAGTATTAGTATTAGTATTAGTATTAGTATTAGTATTAGTATTATATTAGTATTAGTATTAGTATCAGTATCAGTATTAGTATCAATAATAGTAGTAGTATCAGTATCACTATCAGTATTAGTATCATTATCAATAATAACATCAGTATCAGTATTAGTATCAATATGATCATTGTTATCAAAATCGTACGATTTATGATTTGAATCGTACGATTCGATTTGATTTGAATCTTTCTCGATTCAAATCGTTGAATAAATCGTAAATCTTAAAAAATCGTACGATTTACATTCCATTTGTACGATTTACGATTCGCTCTCTACGATTTGTACGATTTTCAGCAAAAAAATATATTTTCAGAATAAAATTAAAAATTGTGCTAAAATATTATATTTTAAGTACAAATACAGTTATATATGACAATTCCTCGCAATACCAACACTTTTACATCTTATACTGACTGTTTTTCTTCTTTTAATATTTTGTCCATCTCTATACGTCTTTTTTTTAAAAAAAAATTAATAATATTTTTATTGTACTTTACAACTCTAATAACATTTTAAAGTAGCAGGTATATTCAAGAGAGAGTTTTATTCTTATTTTTTTTCAATGTTATATTTGATTTACTCGGACACACGTCAATTGCCATGCATTGACAAATACTACAAATTAAATGAAATTCTTTTGATATTAAACCTTTTGTTTTTATTGTGTTAAATTTTTGTATAATCCATTTACTATTAAATTTTAAATATTAGCATATTAATTATATAAGCTTATAGTTTGATTTCTATGCAACTATATAGATATATATATATATATATATATATATATATATATATATATATATATATATATATATATATATATATATATATATATATATATTGATATTGTTGTTAATATTATACAATGTCTCATAAATATGTGTACATCATTTAATATATTAATATTTTAATGAAATTTAATAAACCTTACGATTTACGATTTACGATTTGTTACAATTTACGATTCGCAATTTCGACAAAACGATTTTCGATTCGATTTACGATTTGATAACCATGAGTATGAGTATGAGTATCAGTATTGGTATCAATATATGTATCAATATCTGTATGTGTATTGGTATGAATATTAATATTGGTATTAGTATTGGTATTAATATTAATAATAGTATTAGTATCAGTATCAATATCAGTATCAATATGTGTATGTGTATCAGTATGTGTATTAATATTAGTATCAATATTAATATCCGTAGCAGTATCAGTATCAGTATCAGTATCAATATCAATATCAGTATTATTATTATTATTATCATTATTAGTATGATTATTAGTATTCGAAGTCATATTAGTCTTGGCGTATTAGCATTAACATTAGCATTAGCATTAGCATTAGTCTTAGTATTAGTATTAGTATTAGTATTAGTATTAGTGTTCCTATTAGTATTGGCGTAGTATTAGTGTTCCTATTAGTAATGGCGTATTAGTTTAAACATTAAATATTCGTATTAGAATTGGCGTATAATTACTAATAGTAGTGTTGATCAATATTAGTATTAATCATCGTATTAATATTAAGATTAGTACTAATATTAGTATTATTAGTATTAGTATTAGTATTAGTATTACTATCAGTATCGGTATCGGTATTAGTATCAATATGTGTATGTCTATCAGTATGTGTATTAATGTTAGTATTAATATTAACATCAGTAGTAGTATCAATATCAATATCAGTATTATTATCATTATTATTATCATTATTAGTATTGGTATTAGTATTAATAATAGTATTAGTATGAGTATTAGTATTTGTCTTGGCGTATTAGCATTAACATTAGCATTAGTTTTAATATTAGTGTTCGTATTAGTATTGGTATGAGAATTAGTGTTTGTATTAGTTTTGGCGTATTAGTTTAAACATTAAATATTCGTATTAAAATTGGCGTATTATTATTAATAGTAGTGCTGATTTTGTTTTTTGTTTTTTTTTTGAGTAAATTTAAGTCCATTACAAGGGGAAGTAGGGGAAGTGGAGACTTGAACCCTAGACCTTTACACTATTCGTAAATGTTATGTACCAACTCTCCTATTGAGGGTTGGTTAATAGCAGTGTTGATATTAATATTAATATTAGACTATTAGTATTAATCATCGTATTAATATTATGATTAGTATTAATATTAGTATTATTATTGTTGGTTTTAGTATTAATATTAGTATTGGTATTAGTATTATCAATGTTGGTTTTAGTATTAGTATTACTAGCTGTTGTTAGTGTAATATTAGTGTCAATATTAGGGTGGCATAGGCAATTGTATGCCGCAATGTCCAGAGTTAAAAGTAGATTTCAGATAAATATATTTATCAACTTAGAATCGGGCGATATAACTAACTTTACGAGCAATGTTGTGTGCACAAAAGATTTTCAGCGAATGTGAAAGTAAATCACAAACTAATGTATACTTTGATTCAATAAAATATTTTTTTTGGGTATTATTTACATGTATGTCAACTGTTCAAAGTTTTCGTTCGTTTTATTTTATCCAAAATATTTTTAAAAAAATAATTGATCCCGTGCATCGCACGGGTGAATTACTAGTTATTATATAAAAAAGAATGTGCTAAAAACACAAATCACCCCCAAATATTCAGAAAATTGCTCAAATCACACCTTAAAGTGCTGAAAATCACACAAATCACCCCTATATGTGCCGAAAATTGCACAAATCACCCTGAAAACAAATATCGCAATTATCGTATTGTATTGAATATCGTATCATATCGCGATATCGACTGATATTTAGTGGTATTTGATTACAATCGATACATATGATGAATTGTATTGTTTCCATAGAAATCGTATTGTATCGCAATACATATCATAGTATACCGCGATATTGCCTATACTGCTTTAAGTTATTCCCTTTCAATTTCGTATTGGAATCCACATTATTAATAAAACTACTTTCAGTTATTTTACCTTTTTTGTTTTTCTTTTTTCCTCCAAATACCCTTCTAATGGGCAAATTAAAACATTAACACGCTTGCTGTTGGAAAAAAAATATTAATGCGCTTAATGTCGTACTTTAAAATACGTGTGAATTCGACATAGACCCACAAATTCAAGTTTCACTACAAATAGATTCACCCTTAAACTTTCATTTTGAATAAACCCAAAAAAATATGAATCCCCAAAATAGTCCTACATATTTCTATTTGAGATAAACTCAACCCACTCATCCCATCCCACCCGCCCACCAGGACGGTCTGACCGGTCCAGTCCAGTCAGTTTTTTTTTTTTTTTTTTTTTTTTTCTTTTGGCGGCGGGTCGTTGGAGCTCCAGTTAGCTCCGGTTAACCGCTGCCGCCAATGTTAAAGTTAACTAATATTGAAGTTAACTAACGTTGAGTCAGCTAAGCGGAGCTCCGGCGACCCACCACCGAAAACAAATTAAAAGAAAAAAAAATGGAATGTCAAATGTCAACTAATGTTAAAGTTAACTAATGTTGAGTCAGCTTACCGGAGCTCTGACGACCCGCCGCCATAAAAAGGAAAAAAAAAAAGAGATAAAAGAAAAAAAAACGAATGTCAACTGATTGAAATTAATTAATGCTGAGTCAGCTAATCGGTGCTCTGACCACCCAAGCCATCGCTGAAAAAAAAAAAAAAAAAGTACAACTAATGAGTTTTACTCAAAAACATAAAAAGTCTTTGGTGAATCCCACATTATATAAGCTAGTTAGGGGGCTATTTCAATTAACCCCTTAAAATAATGGTTTTTATGAGAAAGTCATATCCGATCCAAATATCTTTAGTAATTTAGTTTCATGTGGTTTTTCTCTTTCGCAAATAAGGTAAGTCCTTCAACATTTATTACAAATAAATGCAACCCTAGCTAATATTTATGAAAAAAATTAGCCCTCAACCTTTAAAACTTAATTCATAATTGTAATCCATAATTTAACTCCAATTTCATCAATTTTAACTTTTTGATTTATTTTTTGAAAAATAAAGATTTTTTTACTGAAATTCTTTTTGTTGCCGTTGACCGGCGATCAACGTTGTGTTTATTTTTTTTCTATAGAAAAAAATCCCGCCGTCGACCGGGGGTCAACACCCATCATCGGCGACTCGGCATTGATATTTTTTTCTTTTGATTTTTTTTTTATTTTGGATAAATAAATTTCAGCTGTTGATCGACGGTCAACTCCGACCTCCAATGTTATTTTTTTTTGAAAAAAAAAATCTTCTGTATTTTAATGTTACTATGTACCACATACAATAATATTACTGTCTAATATAATAATATTATTATTTACCACATTAATATATCTTTTTGTTTCCTTTTATTATTTGGTGTATTGACAAGTCAAGATAATAATATTAACTGTGTAATAATAAAATTAATATTATTTTGATAATTAGCTGAAAATTGAACTTATGAAAATTAGCAGAAAATTGATAGTGAACTACTGAAAACTTAGCTATAACAAAATATATCGATGAACTTTCAAAAACTGGGTGAAAATTAATAACAACTTTATTCATTTGGAACAACACTTTTGAAAATTTGGCTGATTAGAAACAAATTTTCTGAAAATTTAGTATTCAACAACACATGGCAGTGAATTTCTAAAATTGGTTGTGACCTTGAGAAAATTAGCTTAAATTTGGTTGTGAACTTTAATGAAAAAATATTGGGGTACTCTTGTAAAATTGATCGAGGTTGGACTATTAGTTTATTAGAAGAAAATGGTGTCCTTATAGATTAAGCTCAAATCCTTTCAATTCTTAAACCTTTTTTCCAAATATTTCAATCGATTAAGTTCAACTATTGACAAAAACGTATTAATCGTAAGCTTCTAATCAAAATTATGATATTTAAAATTTATTCAAAGACCTTAATCGAACATAAGGTTTGAATCAATTAAGCTGAAGTTGTTTAAATTTACCTTTTTATTTTGTCTAATTAATTAATTTATTTTAAATGAGAAAAAGGACAAATCAAAACAAAAGTCCGGTTTTGGCCCGGAACCGGTGGGTCTCCACCAGACCCAAAACCGCCTCTAGCTAGTTCGGTTCCAGTTCCCCCTTTCTCCCGACCTAGAACCGGTCAGCCCACCCCGTGGTTGTGTCTATTTCTAATCCTCCTCATTTAAACTCATTTTAATTTTGAGTAAAATTCATTTTATGCAGCCATGTAGTATGCGAGATGTATCATTTATAAATTACCTCCCTATTGTCGGAAAACATCAAACACCCCCTGTTGTAACCTTTTTATTGATTCCGTTAGTCATACCCTTTGACCGCAACTTGCAAAGAGTTGTTGGTTTTTTTTTTTTTAACGAAAATACCAGAAAAAATCTATAGACTTAGTTTTGGCCATTTTTCATCAAAAATTTCACTATTTTCACTCTTTTTTTTTTCCTTCACTTTATTCAGTTATTTTTAACTCTTTTCAAACCTTTTTTCTTTCGTTTTTGCATTAAAAAAAAAAACTGAAAAATCGAATCAATGCAAATGAAGCATATTTATGAATGTATAAACCCAAAAAAAAAAAAACTAAAAATCCCTAAATTTTTAAAAGAAACCCTAAAATTTAAATGGAACCCTACTTTGAAAGAATTGAAAATTAGAAACAAAGTTTTTCATATTATAACTGCAAAATCCCTCAAAAAAGGAAGCTGAAAACCCCAAAAATCAAACACTAAATTGACAAAAAACCATACTTTCAAAGAACGCTAAATATTGTCAACAATCCTTGAAAGTGAAACAACCTAGAAAAGAAATAGAAAATTCTATCAAAATAAAGCGGGATAAAATAATCATTGCTTACTTAAATTTAATACCGTTAAGAGTTTGACGAGTGGCCGTAAAAAAATTTTACTGAGGCATTTGATTTTTTCATACGTCAAAGGGTAAATGGTACCTTTGGGATAGTAGTAGTACATAGATGCAAGCTGCAAAATGAATTTTACCCATTTAAATTCATTCATTTAAAATCCTTGTACCGAAATTCAAATGTAGCCTAAAAATGATAGTACCACGGAAAGGAAATAGAAAATGTGTGCTTACGACTTTTCTTTCAACTTTGATTAAAAAATTCAGCCCGTAAGAACATAAAGATATTCCGGTCAACTTGGGCGGCTTTTCCTCGCTGCCCCTTTCAGTCTCGGTCACAAAATTATAAACATCTTCCTCTTTAGTCTTTTCCACCACAGATGAACAAATAATAAACATTACTCTTAACCAAAAAATATTCAAATTACGACCAATTTCGATTCTATTATTTCAATAATAATTCATCATCAGTTTAATCTGTTATTAAAACAAGGATAAATTACACTTCACTCCTTACAAAATTTCTATTTTGCACTTTCTCCCCCTAAAAATAAAAAATAAAAAATAAAAAGTGGATAACCACCTTCAGAATACTATTTTGGCTGCACTTTGCCCTGAAAGCTCATTTTTGTTGTCCATTGTGCAACAAAAATAACATTTTAAATGGGTAACGTGCAGAAAAATAATATTTTTAACGGACAAGGTACAATATTTAAATGGTCAACGTGCAACAAACACACTCAATTCCAGTGAATAATTGTTGGGTACCCGTCGAACATCTAATTGTACAAGGCAATAGCAAATACAATTAATAGATAAAATAAATCCTATGGGGAAAGGGTGAATGGTAGAATTAATATTAGAATTCCAGATTATAAAGAAAATTAAATAAAATGTAAGCCATAAACCGAATGACAAATACAGGTTGAAGAGCTTTGAGTCGATGAACGGCTCATTTCTCAAGATTATGTCCTCGTCCAAGACTCACGCAATTGTTGCCGAGCAGCCACCAGAATCAGTCGAACCTGTCTCTAAACCCCTCGAAAGTTTAGCCTTCAGCTCGAATCCCTAATCCCCAACCAAACCAATATCATACCATGGGCCCCTAACAATAATTTGGGGCAAAAAATAACATTTTGAAGGGGCATTCACATTTCCAAATTTTGAGGGGTAAAGTGCGAAAATTAGGAATTTATAGGGGGTGAATTGCAATTTTCCCGAAAAACAAAACCCAGTTATAATATTTGAATTAATTAAGCATATGTTCCAAGTTTGGTTTGGCTTTGTCCATCTGCAGGCCCTCTCTCTCTCTAATATTCTCTCTCTAATATTCAACCACACTTTCACGACATTTGACTAGCCTGACAAAATATATTAAACTCCAAATTATTTTCTTTGAAATTTCGCATTCTTCTCATTCTCATTCTTTTTTTTTTTCTGTCATCAATTTTTTTTCATCAATCTAAAAACATGAAACCCCAACAACCCATCTGACAAATCCCAATTTTCGAACAAAGCACAAACGTACGAGGAAGAGAGCAGCAGACCAGCCGAACATGTCAGAAGACGAAACCGAACATTTTCTCTTCCGTATAGCCTTACTCATCTTCTTCATCCTAATCACAGGTATACATACACACTTGATAAAACTCGCAAAGCTTTCTCTCTCTAATTAATTTGTAGAGAGAGAGAGAGAGTGTCACGTTATTTATTCAAGTTGGGTTTTCGAGGATGATTTTGTTATTATAAAAATCCATTCGTATTGCGAACGAACTGTTAGCAACAGTAACTAAAAAAACTGAATCTGACGCAAATAATAATACTACAGGGAAGCTTGTAATAGGAGACTCAGTCGAAACAGACAGACAAGTACTACTGAACCTGCGTTCGTTTCTCGAGAAAGGTAACCCTGTTTTCGCCAATCAAGTAAGATACATACAATGGAATCCTACCGACACGTCACCATGCAACTGGCCCGGGATTACCTGCAGCAACAACCGCGTCACCGAAATCGACCTCTCCGACTGCAACATCGCCGGCGACATCTTCGACAACTTCTCCGCCTTAACAGAGCTCACCCACCTCGACCTGTCGGGAAACACAGTCGGCGGCAGCATTCCGGCAGATTTAAGCCTTTGTCGGAACCTTAAATTCTTGAATTTATCGCACAACATCATCGACGGTGACCTCAACTTCACGGGGTTATGGAATTTGGAAATTCTCGATCTCTCCCTCAACAGAATTCGAGTCGACGACATCCGGTTAGCCATACCCGAAAACTGCGATAATTTACTGGTGGCGAATATTTCAAGCAACAACTTCACCGGCGAAGTGGGGCCCGTCTTCGAGAAGTGCCCGAATTTGAAGTATCTCGATCTTAGCTCGAACGAACTGACGGGTGATGTGTGGCCTGGATTCGATGTAATGATCGAAATTTCCCTGTCGAGGAACAGATTCTCCGGTGTGGTCCCCGCCTCGATTTTCTCTCCGAACTGCAGCTTACGGGCGTTGGATTTGTCCGAAAATGACTTCTTCGGACAATTCCCTCCCGAAATTTCAAACTGCAAGGATTTGAAGGAGCTTACCTTGTGGGGGAACAAGTTCACAGGGCTGATTCCGAACGAGATCGGATTGCTTTCTAATATCGAAGCACTTTATTTAGGGAACAACAACTTTTCGAGAGAGATTCCGGAGAGTTTAGTCGGGCTCGGAAAATTGGTGTTTCTTGATTTAAGCAGGAACAATTTCAAGGGAGATGTACAAGACATTTTCGGACGGTTAACGCAGGTTAAATTTCTTCTGCTGCATCGAAACGGATACACGGGCGGTATTTATTCGTCGGGTGTTCTCAATTTACCTCAGATTTCCCGTTTGGACTTGAGTTTCAACAACTTCTCGGGTCCGTTACCCGTCGACATATCTCGTATGTCGAGCTTGAAATTCTTGATTCTTGCATATAATCAGTTCACCGGGATTATTCCGTCAGAGTACGGAAATTTGTCCGGACTTCAAGCGCTCGATCTCTCGTTCAATAATTTAAACGGATCGATCCCTTCGAGCTTAGGGAATTTAAAATCACTTTTATGGTTGATGCTTGCTAATAACTCACTCACAGGTCCAATCCCGAAAGAATTAGGAAACTGCAGCAGCTTGTTGTGGTTGAATCTCGCGAATAATCGACTCTCGGGTACGATCCCGTCTCAATTGACGAGCATTGGGAGTGATCCGACGCCTACGTTTATGCTCAACAGGCAGAACGACCGGGTGCCAGCTGGCTCGGGAGAATGCTTGGCGATGATGAGGTGGATACCGGCGGATTATCCTCCGTTTAGATTTGTGTACGATCTTCTTACGAGGAAGAGGTGTCGGAGTTTATGGGACACGATCCTCAAAGGCTACGGTATGTTTTCGGTTTGTCTGCCGGGTTCGAATATCCGGACGTCTCAGATTTCAGGGTACCTCCAGCTCAGTGGCAACCTGTTGTCCGGTGAGATCCCGTTGGAAATCGGTAGGATGCTGAATTTCAGTATGGTCCACTTGGGTCAAAACCTATTTACCGGCAATCTTCCCTCCGACATTGGAAAGTTGCCTTTGGTTGTCCTAAATATATCGAAGAACGTGTTCTCCGGCGAGATTCCGATGCAGATCGGCAATTTGAAGTGCTTGCAGAATCTTGATTTGTCGTACAACAACTTCTCCGGTGTGTTTCCGACCAGCTTGAACCACTTGAGTGACTTGAACAAGTTCAACATATCCTACAACCCGTTTATATCGGGCGTTATATCATCGACCGGCCAGATGGCGACGTTCGAGAAATGGTCGTTCGTGGGGGACCCGCTTTTACTTCTTCCCGCGTTCATGACAAACGATTCAAACGGTGAAGCGGTGAGCAAGCACGCGGAGAATAAGAACGCTAGAGGTTTCAAAGCTTTTCTAGTGGTTTTGTCGTTGATACTTGCGTTTTTGGTGTTCGGGCTAATGACACTTGTAGTTTGCCTCCTAGTGAAGAGCCCGATAGACTCACCGGGGTATCTATTGCAAAATTCTAAGTACCGTCACGAACTCGCATCGAGCTCGGGCGGATCTTCACCGTGGACGACGTCGGACACGATCAAGGTCATCCGACTGGATAAAACGGCATTCACGCATTCCGATATCTTGAAGGCGACTAGAAGCTTCTCGGAAGACAGGATCATAGGTAGGGGTGGGTCCGGTACGGTTTACAGAGGAGTACTACCCGACGGGAGAGAAGTGGCAGTGAAGAAGCTCCGAACGGAAGGCGTGGATGGAGAGAGAGAGTTCAAAGCTGAGATGGAAGTTCTTAGCGGGAACGGGTTCGGGTGGCGGCCCCACCCGAACCTGGTGCCTCTGTACGGGTGGTGCCTCGACGGAGCCGAGAAGTTGCTCGTGTACGAGTACATGGAAGGCGGGACACTCGAGGACATGATAACCGACCGCCTGACGCTCAACTGGAGCAGGCGGTTGGACGTGGCGGTGGACGTGGCGCGGGCGTTGGTCTACCTGCACCACGAATGCTACCCGAGCGTGGTCCACCGAGACGTGAAGGCTAGCAACGTGCTACTGGATAGGAGCGGCAGGGCCCGAGTGACGGATTTCGGGCTCGCGAGGGTGGTGGACGTTGGGGGTAGCCACGTCAGCACGATGGTGGCCGGGACGGTCGGGTACGTGGCCCCAGAGTACGGGCAGACGTGGCAGGCGACTACCAAGGGGGATGTTTATAGCTACGGCGTGCTGGCGATGGAGCTAGCCACGGGGAGGCGGGCGGTGGACGGTGGAGAGGAGTGCCTGGTCGAGTGGGCGAAGAGGGTGATGGGAGATGGGAGAGGTGTGGGGCCCGGTAGAGGGAATATTCCGGTGGCTCTATTGGTGTCGGGATTGGCGGAAGGTGCGGAGAAGATGAGGGAGTTGCTCCGGGTCGGGATTTGGTGCACGGCGGAGATACCGCATTTTAGGCCTAATATGAAGGAGGTTTTGGGTATGTTGTTTAGGATTTGTTGTGGCCATAGTGATTCTGTAGATGGCTCTTTTGTTCGCTCGGTGTGATATTTTGTAGAGAAGATATAAAGAATTTTGTTTTAGAAAAGTTGATATAGAAACGTTTTTTTTTTTTACAGTTGTATAGGATTTTGATTGTCATGATTCTTTTCTGTAAGTAATTAAACATGAAAGCTCATATTTTTAGAGAGAGAAAAAATTACCAATTTTGTTGGTAACAATGCTGCCGTTAGACTTTGTGTGGAGATTCAATTTCATTACCCATAACATTTCTTGAATTGATATAAGTACAAAGTGAATAATGAACTATTCTCTGTTTCTCTATGCCTCTGCTTTTAGCGATGTTTTGAAAACTGAATCGGACATCGACCCGGACAAACTGCTGGGTCATGGTTGAACCGGTTCAACCAGCGTTCAACCGCGTTTTTTTCATTTTTATTTTATAATCAATTATATATAATTTTTATGGTCATTTATATTTTTTTTTTATAATGAACAAAGCCTACTTTGTTTTATACACATTATTTCATTATTCACCATTATTCATATCCAACTGAAATGTAAATCAAGCCTTTCGTGACTCTTGTGCTAGGGCTGAAGTCAAAGTATGTGAAAACACGTTCCAAATTCCAATTTCAAAGTTTTGTATTTTGATTTAAGTTTTTTGTCAATTAGACAGTAAAAATAAGTCGTTTTTAGCCATCTTATTTTTTTTGGCAAAAAATCCGACTTTGGGCACTATTTTGTGCAAAAAGACCCCATTTTTAGTTTGGCTTCCATTTTACGGTTCAATCGGCTAAATCAGACAGGACAAGGCAATGGTTCGCGGTTCAACCAATTTGGTCCGGATTTCAAAACATTGATTTTTAGATATAATTGTTTTTTTAGAGACGGGTTTTTAGATATTAACAATCGCGAAAAGACAAAACACTTCTGACCTCATAAGATTTGTTCATGTTAAAAATCTAACCCAAAATTAATTAAATGATACTTTTACCCTTACCAATTTTTATTTTTGTTTTTGTTTTTCTACAAATTCAACCAGCCTCTTAAGCTACTTATGATTATATATAGTCCCTTGAGTATTTGAAATTCGGACTTCCTTTAAGGTTTGATTCGATCAACGTTTTAATCTTATTCGATTGGTGTCATAAACATAGATATGGGCTTATGTATGTTTAGTTGATATAGCCCATATGCATCTCTTCTTAGGGAAGGCTATGAGTTCCACTTGTTGACTTAACGACTTCGAAAAATGCAGAGCTAAAATCGTTTGTTTGGCTGAAAATTCTAAGTATATATTTCATATATTCGACAAATAAGAGTGATCACAACATATTCTCTTCTCACAGCTTTGTTCCTCAAATGCCTGATGTTTCATACAATTGGTCAACAAAAATAATAAGAAAAATTGTTCCTTTTCGTCTTAATTAAAAAAGAAATAGATAAATAAAATTTCTCGATCCGTTTTGATGTCGTATGAGTTCGAATATGTTTACTACTATGAAAAAACTCGAACATTCTTTTGTAGTTCATTGAGTCGAATCTTGATCAGGTCCGAGTTGAGTGAAGTGAGGGCTGTTGAGAGCAACTTGAAGCATCTCTTCGTCTTGTTTGTACGAATCACGATACGTCTCCAAGTTGATTTCGGAATTTCTTAGAGCCGAAAGGCAAAGCTCCTTCCTCCATTCCTCTAAATGGGCGAAACCTATGTAGTCTGCATATTTATCACAATACTGCAAAACATATGGAGAAGCAACACGAAATTAGTTTCATGTTATATTTTTAGCATTTAATTTGTTTAATATCTCTCTTAGACATTGAAATTATATATGCACTAAAGCTAAATTTCATAAAATCCCATATAGGCACATATTGGTTTGGTGCATAAATTATGCTTGAGGTTTGACCTACACAAAACAAATTAGCTAGAACCTTGTAAGTTATAAGAACCTTATTGACATAAGTATGTGTATAATTTCAACTGCACAAAAACCACTCCCCCCCCCCCCCCCCCCCCCCCCCCCCCCCCACACCCCAACCAATTCAAAAAAAGTTTCTTCTTACTTCAAAATTTTGCTTTAGTTGCTCTTTCCCCCCAAATTACAAATTCCGGCGCGTTTTTCACCGAAAATGCTATGACTCCATCGAATTGAAGGGCATTGCATCAATTAAGAGATGTATAACCATAATAGTTGATAACTGAAGAAGAAATTGAAGATTCTCACAATTTTGGAACCACAATAGACGCAACTCATTTTGGAGAAAAAAAACGCTAATTTTTATTTTATGAAATTAGTTAATTATGTTGTGGCAATATTTGAATACGTTTTTATCTCACTTTAATTCTTTTCTCGAGAAACAAATTCAAGTTTGTTTAGATTTCCAAAAAAAATAAAAATCCACAACAACTTCTAAACCTTTTTATCTCCTTCAAACATGATGTGACTGCTATAGTAAAAATTGTCTTCACTAAAAAACAAACAAACATCACTTTAATTTTCAAATTCTTCTTCTACAATACATTTTACTAACATCTTTAAACATGATTTGACCGCTATAGTGTATTTTACCTCCTTTCAACTTATAAACAAATGTCATTTTCCAATTATTCTTTCAAACCACATTTGCCCAAATAAAATGAAAATAACTCCCCAAAACGTATCCAAACATTAACTGTGTTTTTCATGTATTAGAAAATATAAGGATATTAGGATTTGGATGCAAATATAAAATGACACAAATGTCCTTGGCAGACGGATAAATGGCAAATCCGACGAAAAGTACACCAAAATTTGTGATTTTAAGAAAAATTCGACAAGAACAAATCTTTTGAGGGGGTCTCTTTTTTCAAATTTGTAGGGGGTAAGTCCGAAAATGGAAAATTTATAGTGGCGGAGTGCATTTTGTTGTAAATATAATAGGAAAGCAAAAATATATTCTAAAAAAGGTAAAAATATAGTAGAAGTATTTACCTCAAAAGAAGCAACATCATGAGTATTATGCTTTGGGATACCGGAAACATCCCTTGATTGATAAAAATCCTTGATTGATTGCATCATATAATCCCATGATGGCAACACTCTTTTTCCAGACAGGAGTTGTGCAATCCATTTTGCTTGGGATTCAAAGAAAGGAAACCCTATAATCTACACCCATTAATCATGTAACCCTAGATTAGCAAACTTTATATTATAATTTTGCATCTTATTATCTGAAAATACAATTTCGATGAGTTTTTTTCTTTTTACGAACTAAAAATCAATTTCGATTCCACATTTTTCAGATATTAGGATTCCAAATAATGTGTATTAAAATAACATAAATAAGTATATAATAATACTTTGTGATGAAATTCCGATTTTTTTAGAATATTTTCATAAATTAAAATCAGATTGTATATTTCAGTAATAGTGTGTACATACTTTCAATTCAAATAATTTTCTTTTGAAAAATAACAAAATCGGGATGGAAAATATTATTCCTAAAACCGAAATTCTTTGCATCAAAATTCATGGAATTCGAAAATTTCATTTCAACATCCACCCCTGAATTTTGATATTTCAATGGGAATATTATAAAACCTAAAAGAAAATAAATACAAAAGTATATACCTTTCTAGGGATGCCAATAAAGGATAGAGAAGGAGCTAACAAAGGAGGAAATGTGTGCTCAAAGAGTGGTCCAACTCTATCATCATCTACTACTACTATTCCTTTGGTATCAAGGAATGGAAATGAATAAGAATACCTGCAATATTTAATTCATCACTTTAACTTATTAATTACAGTTAACCTCTATAAATTAATACAGTCTAAACTAGTAAAACTTTATTAATTTAACGAAATATTAGAATACTGAACTAATAATGCAGTATGTATTACCGAGTCAGGACCAGAAGAAATTATAATCTAACGAGGTAATTAATTTAACGAGGTTCTGTTGTATTATCATTCTTATATAATTAACATTATGTATACTTATTAATATCCCCTAATCAAAGTCTCGTTTAATAGATAAAGTGAACTTATTAGCAACATAATCAAACTTCTTGTCCTATCATTAAACTTTCGAATTTCTTAATGAACCACTTTATACGACTATGTTAAGAATCGATTTTACTAATAACTACTATTCAATATTTCTAATGTCGCACGTGTCATTTAATTTTGTGTATGCATGTTCATATATACTTTTCGGAGTATATGTAAATTTTACCCGGTGCAATATATGATGGTGTCTGCGATAATCCAAGAGCCATCGTTGAACGAAACCCTTCCATCCTCGTGCAACGACTCTATCTGCAGCATATCACAAACGAATCGACTATTTTTTCCCTTATTATAATTTAATTAAAAAAAAATTATGTTAACAAACCTGTGGATGAAGAAAAAGATTAGGATATTTAGAGATGACTTGTGATAAGCCTTGGGAAATGTTAAGTGATCTGGCACTTAAGTGAATCTCCTTAGCCATATTCACAAGCTCAATTGATATATCCTGCCCACTTAATGAACTTCCAACAACCACAACTATCTGTCAAGGATGAAAACAATTTCAATTAAATCAATTTTTATTTAATTTTTAATTTTTAATTTTGTATTTTTAATTTTTTGGGAAACTCAAATATAGATTTTGAACGGACTTATTTGCAATTTGTTTGAAAACAGAGTGACCAAAACGTGACGTATAAAATAGTTTAAGGTATTAGGTCTATGCATGTAATCGTATATACATTATATATATATATATATATATATATATATATATATATATATATATATATATATATATATGTCGCCTATTAATTTATACGAAGAATTATTTTATCCTAGCTAATCTTCTCTTGACAACCAAACACGTCCATAATATACTGTCGATGAAACTTTCCTTAACAGGAAACTGTATCCTGGAGTGGCTCCACCAAAAATTATTATGTTTTCCCTTTACTGAAAATGTGAAACATCCTACTTAAGTGCATTGAATTGGCTAATGTTTTATCGTGTATTTACTCATAATCATACACGTATATTACTCGTAAATGTGTGCAAAATGCATGGTAAATATACGCACTTCTACGATTAGAATTTGTTACAAAGAAAATGAATGTATAATCACCTCATTCTTGAAGGGCTCTGGAACCCTGTAAATGTGACTATGCATTTGCTTTCTCCTCCACGTATCCATTCCTAAACACATCGAAGAACAAAATTGATCGAATGATAACTTAAATAAACGCTAAAATATACGGACAAAACAATCCTTCAAAATAAATTAGCTTTTACTATATATATACCTTTTATTGTAGGCAACCTAGGCTTAGAGTAGTGGCCGGTGGCAACAACCACCGCGTCGTAAACTTCTTCCACCACCACCGCCGCCGCCTTCTCCGCCTTGCTTTTCACCACCCACTTCAAATCCTTCCCCAAAACAAGATTGTCCAACATTTCGACATTCTCAACCCTAGTATTGAATCTTATCATCTCTCTCAATCCAAACCTCTCGCAAAAATCGTGTAGGTAAAAATAAAGTTCCTTATGACCGGGAAATCTCCTCGTATCCCTACCTTTCTTCACCACAAACGGGAAATCCGTGAACCCCATTATCTCCCGCGGCGAAGTTAGCCTCAACGAGGCGTAAATGCTACTATGGACTTTCAAGAAATTACAATCTTGCCCCAATGGATTTTCTTCCTCAACTTTAGGGTTGTATAGCCATTGACCTCCAACGTCGTGGCTTTGCTCGATAACCACCACGTCGTGGCCTTCCTTCCTCAGCTCACGCGCCGCGACTAGCCCTGCGGGCCCCGCTCCAATCACGCAAACTTTCTTCGACGAGTTCCTTTCGTAGACCATGGTGTACGTGGGCTATTTATTTATTATCGATTCACAACAATCGGATTTTTAAACGAGGTATACGAAACAAACCCGATTTGAATCGTTCGAATTTGGGTGTTGAAGTTATGAGTTGGTGAAATATGAAATGGAAGAGTATATTTGTAGGGTATTTGTTGTACTTGAAAAGAAAGCCATGTTTTGGGATCGAGGATTAATTACTAGTTTGGTACATAGGAGACAAACGTGACAATTTTATTTTATTATTTATGATGGTGCATAGGGCTTTTGTGGAAGTCATGTTTGGGAATCTTAAATTGAAAGAAAGAATGATATATATATATATATATAGAGTAAAAAGCAGTTTATCCCCTAAACTAAGGGCTGATTTGCACTTTACCCCCCAAACAAAAAAAATTTGCACGTTTTTACCTGAACTCGTTAATTCGTTGCACGGTACCCCCTAAACTCAATTTTCCGGCAATTTTGACCGGAAAGTTAAAACACGTGCCTTGCACGTGACATTTGCAAGGGTATATTCGTCCATTCACTGACATGCTATATATTAAATATAAATTAATCTTTAAAAAACAAAAAAATAAATAAAAACAAAAAAAAAAAACAAAAAAACAAAAAATAAATAAAATCAAATTCCTCTCACGCAAGACCACAATCAGACGACACATTCGAGATATGACTTCAAGCTTCAAAGCCTCACCGGGATCTTGCCTGCCGCCGAGAACTCGCCCACACACCGACAAAACTTGCCTCGCCGCTGGAAAATAAGTCCTCCATCGCCGCCGTCTAAGATGTCCTCTATTGCCGTCGAAAAAACGTCCTCCATCGCCGCTCACAAATGTCGATTTTTAATTTGACACACAAGTGTCGATTCTTTTCAAAAATTTCGACATAACAGGTAGGTGTCGAATTTAAGAGGAAAATTTGACATTTATATGTCGAAAAATGAAGTTAATTTTGACATTACAGCGTCAATTTGGAGGTGGAATTGCGTGTGTGGAGATAGCGGCGGCGTTTTCCGGTAGGGCAGGCGGAGGGATGGGAGCAAATTAGAAAGAGAGGATTGAAGAAGAGAGAGAGAGAAAGCACAAAAAACAGAGAGTGCGCTTTGGAAAAAAAAAATCCCAGCCCACAGCTTGTGGAAGACATCATCTTCCTCAGACTTCAGCTTGTGGGTGACGGATACAGCTTCTTTTTCCTTTTTTTTTTTTTTTTTTTTTTTTTTTTCTTTCTATTTTTTAAATATTTATTTGTATTTAGTATTAAAGATGCAAATGAAGTAACATATTTACCCCTCCAAATCTCACGTGCAAAGCACATGTTTTAAGATTCCGGTCAAAATTGTCGGAAAATTGAGTTTAGGGGGCACCGTGCAACGAATTAATAAGTTCAGGTAAAAACGTGCAAATTTTTTTGTTTGGGAGGTAAAGTGCAAATCGGCCATTAGTTTAGGGGGCAAACTGCTTTTTACTCATATATATATATATATATATATATATATATATATATATATATATATATATATATATATATATATATATATATATATATATATATATATATATATATATATATTATATATATATTGGTAATCTGAAATGATTTACGCGGCAGTAAAATTACGAATGTCGTTCACAATTGCATTTCCTTTCTCTCTCTAAAACCTACCCAATTCACTCAAACCCCAAAACCACCAAAAACCCCCAAATTTCACAAAAATCCTAAATTCTTCTCACAATCCTTCCAAATCCGAAATTTGGGTCAATTAGACAGGTAATTACTCATCTAAAGTACTTATATGTATCGAATTTGTTGTTAATCCTCTGAAATTTGAATGAAAATCGCGATTTTGGGGTGACTTTGGGGAGAAAATCCCGTCTGATCCACGCCCAAAATAGCCGTGGGAAGGCAGTTTCCACGCCTGAATCAGGCGTGGAAACTGCCTTCCCACGGCTATTTTGGGCGTGGATCAGACCAGCCGGCGTCCGGTCCAGGCGCCGGTCAGGGGTCTTCACGTCCGGACCGGACGTGCAGACCCCTGACCGGCGCCTGGACCGGACGCCGGTTTTATTTTATTTTATTTTTTTTAATTTGCTGGCGCCCGGTCCAGGCGCCGGTCAGGGGTCTGCACGTCCGGTCCGGACGTGAAGACCCCTGACCGGCGCCTGGACCGGGCGCCAGGTTCATTTTTTTTTTTTTTTTATTTATTAGTTAACTTATATTTGGATACGCTGATTTTTGTAGAAGTCAACGAGTAGGCTTCAATTTATTTTTTATCGGCGCCGAGACCGAAAGCCCGGTTCAATTTTTTTTTTTTTTTTTTTTTTTTAAATTATTTATTCATTAGTTAATTTATATTTGTATACACTGATTTTTGTAGAAGTCGACGAGTAGCCTTCAATTTTTTTTTATGAATTAAATAATTAATTCATTCATTCATTAGTTAAGTAATTTGTATATGTTGATATTTGTAGATGTCGGCGAGTTGGCCACACGGACGGGGCAAGGGACCGATGACACGTGGCATGAGACCAGATGGATTTGCTGGAATCGAGGAACCGGTAGATGATACCACTGCGCAAAGAGAGGGTAGGACACACAAGCGTAAGGTTACTGGATCTACACGACGGGGCGAGCGTAATTTGCGACTGAGGGAGCCAGATGCACAGACCGATGAGGATGATGATGATTCACATGTAGGTTTCGAGGGTCAGTATGTTTATCCGGTGCCAGATTTTGGATTAGATGACAATGATGATGGCAATGATGCTGGCAATACCTTTTCCGCATCCCCGACTACTTTGACAGGTGCTGCTGCTACTTCATCTGGTGGTGCTACTCATCGTCGGGGTAGTACTTCGTCCGATACTGTTACTCGTCCGTGGAAGTTGACTGGTCCGGCACCTGGTGGACCTACTGACTATAACTTGATACCGAGTTTCGGAGCGCACGTCGCCTATGACATTTGGGAGGGAAAGGTAATATTTATTATATGAATTTTTATTGTCTTTTTTTAAATGCGTATAGTAGATAGTTGCATAATTAATATTTGTTTATATTTTGGACAGGCGCGATCTATGGTTAAATTGCAATCCCGTACAAAAGCGGTGACTGGTTGGCGTGGGCCAACAGATCCTCGGTCTGTTGCATTGTTGGAGGGTACTGGTTTGTACCAATTGCAGCATTGTGTACTCCCTCAGCACAATAACCCACTGATTGAGGCATTCATTGAAAGGTGGCAGCCGGACACAAATACGTTTCACATGCCTTTTGGGGAGATGACGATTACACTCCATGATGTGCATTATATCATGGGGTTGCGAGTTAGTGGACATCGTCCTTACACTGATATGCAGAAGAGCTTGGTGATCGAATCTGGCTCGAGAATATTCGATCTTGACATTCTCAAGATAGAGAGTTGGTGGCACAATGGTGGCCCCCGATTAGAGGACTTGCAGGAGCTATACGGAGATCATTCATCAGCTTCGTCAGAGTGGTAAGGTGCGAGCATACATCATTTACTTGTTGGGATCGACTTTATTTGTCAATAAGAGCGGTGCCAGAGTGAAGCCAGATTTTTGCCCACTTATAGAGGACATCGAGCAGATTGGAGAGTACTCGTGGGGCTCCGGTACATTGGCATATCTATATCGACAGTTGGGTATGGCTTCACGAGCTGATGCGAAACAGATTTCCGGATGTCTGACATTGTTAGAGGTAATTATTTTATTTGTGTATTTTCTTCAATTATTTAATATAATTATTATTTATATTATTTTTAAATTGTGTTTCATACGTTCGTGTAGTGTTGGATATACGAGTATTTTCCGAGTTTTCGACCTCCGACGGTTAAAGCACATGTTATAGGAGAGCCGTGGTGCATGAGGTGGCATATATCAGACGTGGTTCGAAAGGATAGCAGTCGATTACTTGAGTATCGTCGGATGCTTGATCATTTACGTGCAACTGATGTAAGTAACTTGTACAATTTATTGTTTCATTTATCTGAATAAACTGTATTATTAATATGTATATTTTATTATAATAGGTTTATTGGACTCCGTTTGGTCCAAATGTGGCACGTGATGTCGAGAAGACACTCCATCACGGTACTATTAGGAAAACTTCAAACAACATAAAATTAAAAGGAAAAAAAATCAATCAACTGTTTAGAATGTCCCACGCACGACGCCTACCCGCTAATGCATCGTCCAAATAAGCTACACTATCCTTCCTGTACCTCCGCCACTGCATGTCAAATGGAGGCAGTGGACAATTATCATTCAACTTCACATACACAAAATGACTCCCTTCCGCCAGGTATACAATGGTCATCTCGTGCGATAGTTGTGAAACACCAACGGGGGAGAAAAGCGGCAAATACGTCTGATTTCCAGAACTGCTTGTCAACAACACCAAAGCGTTGTAACATGTTGCTACGACCACTCCCACGTCCGTAATAGTCATCCACTTATTTAGCGGTGCCGGTCCATTTTGCCAATGTGCCACACTTGTCATCACTTGATATATGTAATTCCCGCCGCCATAGTAGTCTTTGAAAAACTCATCATTTTTTCTGAGAAAATTATAAACATCCAATCTAACATCATACCAATTCTCCTCGTCGCCCTTGACTGCACATGCAACAGACCGGTATCCGCAGTTACCATCGCCTAACACGTTCTTCCACGTCACAACATCGGGTACAAGTGCAAAATGTAGATTCCGGATAAACTCAGGTTGGACAATGCGTTCCGGTTCGGCCCCACTTACAGTAGATGAACGACCTCGACTACGATTTCTGCTAGATGAATCAGAAGGTGGACCACGACCTCTACTGCCTCGACGGCCTCTACTACCTCGTGGTCGAGGTTCCCACGCTGACAATTCTCTCTGTGTGGAGTTGTTCCTCGGTCTGCCTCTTGGTCGTTGTACTGACGGCTCATTTAATTCCGTCTCGCCGGGGTGTATCCTTTCAAAAACTATGTCCGCCACATCATTAATCTCAACGTCAGAACGTTGACGCAATTCCTCAACCAATCCTTCTAATCTTCCAAGTGCTTGTGTCCTATGATCGGGGACTGAATCGACACTCTCAGCATCATTGCCATCCAACAAAATCATGGTCCTCCAAAATTTATGGACATCTTCTGCATAAAACACACCACCACGTCTACTCTCTTTAAGATCAATGTCATGTTTGCAAGGGAGACCGTGAGTGTTCTTCAAGTAACAATTGCAATTCTCGACATTTTTTTTACGCTCAACGTCCAAAAGTTTAAGGGCCGCATGTGTGACGATTCCGGAAGATAAAATCCTAAAAATGGGTACATTGATAGTCTTCGCTCGGATCCTCCTTGATTTGCCAAATGTTTTCAGAATCTCATTAAGTTGAATAATCATCTGTGAGTGATACTGAGCCCAAAAGGTGTCAAATCCACCGGTGGACGACGACAACCAATCCTTTACTGCTTTATGACCGCTCTCAACCCTAATTAGTGAACATAGGAAATTTTTAATTCACAACTAATATTAAATTACGATTTATATTGCACAAGTAATATTAAATTACCTGTTTGTCGAGGTATTGCCGAGGTGGAATACATAATCTGTCCATGCACGAACAAACCTATCTTTGTATATGAGCCAAGTCGTATCTAGGTACTCGAGTAAATCCGCATTGTTTCTGTACTCATCGACCATCGCCGCAAGGTTACTCTCGTATTGTGCAACAGATAGTGAAGTTACAACTCTTTGCCAAACCTCACGAACGAAGGTAATTCCTCGAGACTTACTGTTACCTAAGCATTGTGCAGCACGACGACCCACATTCCTATTGATATGGAATGTGCATAGAAGATGATATGACTCTGGGAACACATTCTCTAACCCCTTTATTAGCCCCAATTCCCTATCAGTCACAACGACCCCCGGTACATTGTTTGGGAGGTATAGTTTTCTCAAATTGTTCAACGCCCACGTATAATGATCTTCATTTTCATGGCGCATAAATGCCACTGCAACAGTAAAATTCAGACCCTCAGAGCAAACACCAATAATCTCCAACAAAGGCATTTTGTACACATTTGTTTTGTACGTACAGTCAAACAACAAAACGTATGGAAACAGTCTCAACATTTCGACCGACTGAGGGTGTGCCCACATCAGATCAATCACTTCATGCGTAGTTGGATCAGTGCGGATCCACTTATAATACTTATGTTCCTCAAGCAACCCAACCAAATGCGGCATAATTGTATGTCCGCCTCTAGCCTCCTTTTTCATTTTCTCCTTTTCATTGTATATTTGTCTCAAATGCACATCTTTTGCCAAGTTCTTCTCTTTCAAATGTATTAAAATCTTCTTCGGCGGCACATGACTTTTTGCCAACATCCGAGTGATTTCCACCTCCTCTTCAGTCATTTTCGTAGACCCATGCCCAAACAAATATACGGGATCATGATTATGTTTCCCGTATAATATTCTAATTCCCCATCTATCCCCGTAATGTTGCTCTCCCTTCAAGTAAAATTTACAATTAATCTTCTTTGTGCCCGACCATCGAGAGTTTGGCACATCTGTGTCTGTTTTACTTGGTCTCTTCACCCCAAATAGATCACAAGTAAGATATGCTCTATTTGAAGGGCTACTACGGCTCACCAACTTTACACCAAGATTCTTGGCGGTCATTCTCGCCCATTGTACCAACTCAATCCTCGAGTTAAAAAGTTCTGGTACTATAAAATGCTCACTATGATCAACTTCAAATGTAGAAGAATTTTGTTGTTGCTCTTCCTGAAATAATTATAAATAAAATAAGGTTAAAGAATAATAACAAAAAAAAAAAAAAAAAGTGTTCCGCTTCCAAACCGGACGCGGAAATCGGTTTTGGGCACCCAAACCGGACGCGGTTGGCAGTTTTCCGCGCCCAAACCGGACGTGGTTTTTGGTTTTTGGCGCCCAAATCGGCCGCGGGGAGTAGTTCTCCGCGCCCGAACCGGACGCTGGAAATACTTGTTCGCGTTCGAACCGGGCGCCGAGTACCATCCCGTGCGTTCGGTTTGGACGTGGATCTAGGTTTTCCGCGTTCAGTTTAGGCGTGAGACGTATTTTTGGGCGTCCAACTTGGTCGTGGGTCTTGTTTTCGCGATTTAAAGAACAAAAACGAACAAATTTTACCTCGTTGGATTCCGTATCTCGATCCTCATTCGATGCACTCATTTTTTTTTTCAAATGGCTACAATAACATGTGTTTTGGAATGATTTCTAATATAAAAGCTAAAATTGTAGAGAGAGAAAGAAAGTAGAGAGTGGATTTTTTTAAACCCGCATTCGTAATTTTGCTACCGCGAATATCACCTCCCATTGGTAATCTATCTTTTTCACTTTAGTGCTATTAACGTGCATGGGATGCGACCCTTATTTTGATGTTGCCTTGCCTAAAAGTAGAATTTATAAGTTGGTGCTACCAACTTCAATTTTATAAAATTTAATGATCAAGTATATCAATAATTATCCTAGAGTTTTAAATGCATATATTTTACATATATTTAAGGGTAAATAGCACTTAACCCCTTGTGCTTTGGACATTTTGCACATGACCTCCTTATGGTATGAAATTAGGCACATAACCTCCTCGTGGTTTAGATATTTTGCCTATGACCCCCTTATGGTATGAAATTAGGCACATAACATCCTTGAGGTTTTGACATTTTGCACATGACTCCCGTATGGTATGAAATTAGGCACATAACCCCTTTAATAAAAAACTGGAAAGACTAAATTATCCCCAAAGTTTTGCAACTATACCAACTATTCGTTGGTTACTCTATCAAGTTAAATTTCTTATTTTAATTTAAAAATAACTATTTTATAAAATGAAAAGTTTAATGTATTTTTTTTGAAAAATGAGAAATATAATATATTATTGTATTTTTTTAAATTTTACAACACAAAAACAAAAGGTATATAATACTAGTTATTGTACGATTGACGATTTATTCAATTTTAGAAATCAATTTGAAAATCTCATATGCTACAAATCAAATATAAAATGATTAAACTCGATATAAAATTATAAACTATCAATTTCTTTGTTCAATTATAATTCGGTAAAATAATTCTACATATTCAAAGCTTTAATATTGTTATTAATTATGATTACTATGTACTATTTTCTATATAATATATTATATTATAGCTGTTATTGAATTTTATTATTTTAAGAGAAACAAAATCTTATTATTTAGGGGCAATTTAGTCTTTTCCAGTTTTCTATCAAAGGGGTTATGTGCCTAATTTCATACCATATAAGGGGGTCATGTGTAAAATCTCAAAACCACAAGGAGGTTATGTGCCTAATTTCATACCATAAGGGGGTCATGTGTAAAATCTCAAAACCACAATGGGGTTATGTGCCTAATTTCATACCATAAGGGGGTCATGTGCAAAATGTCAAAACCACAAGGGGGTTATGTGTCTAATTTCATACCATAAGGGGGTCATGTGCAAAATGTCCAAACCAAAAGGGGGTTAAGTGCTATTTACCCTATATTTAATATGGATGTCCAAAACGAACGTCTTGGGTTAAGTTTTTTTATTTTTTTGTGCATTTTCCAAAAACATTTTTTGACAAATTAAAAATATTAATTGTAATACCTATACTGATGCCATGATGAATTAATATAACTAAAGAAGATTTTCAAATATGACTTTGCTCAGCAAAAATCTAACAAGATTCACGTGATACTCAATTTAAAATCTCTTATAAATATCCTCTTGAGAAATTGGGGGAGTTATATAATTAATAAAAGTATAGTAACTATTTTATTTGCCATTTATGAAGTTCAAAACTATTTTATTTCTTAAGCCACCCAAAAGAAATCTGTTATTTTCTTTGCGATTTTGAAAATACTAGAAAGGCCTTTTCATCTGTAACACTTAAATTCTTCAAAGTTTGAAAGAAATTTCTATCTTTGTTAGCGAAACGAAATTTGTAACTCAAAACGAAATAAAACCAGAAATTGAACATATATATCGAAAAGACATAGTTATATCTTACAAAAGGGAAAATGGTCTTTCCGACTTACGATATACCCTTTACCATTATAGTTATAGAACATCGGACCCTACTATATACATAACAAAAGAGGGGCCCCATTTATACGTAGTCTAGTCTAATCATCATCATTCTCCGAAGAGAGGATCATGTAGAAAATCGCAAGAATGGTGTCCAAAATCCTAGTAAGAAGTAAGCATAGATAAAACCACATAACCAACATCAAGACAATCGAAAGTTCTTCCATATGAGTAACCTGGCCGGAGTCCCTTGTCAACACTGAATCAACCCAACTCGTCGAAACTACCTTGATTATCTGCATAATAAACAAATCTATGTAAGCCTTTTTAGACTCAACAAGAATTTTAAATATCAACGAACTATAATTAAGAATTTAACAGCATAAACATATATATATATATATATATATATATATATATATATATATATATATATATATATATATATATATATATATATATATAAAAGTTGCTTTTGTAATTGGGTCAAGACTATAAAATTTTTAAACATACACACACTACAACTTTTGTAGTTATAACGATTCTATAGCTTTTAAGTGCCTATGAAAATCTACCGATCTGTTGAGACAGATTACGTGTTACGATGTTAGGTGTGGTAACATAATTCTTGTATTGTCACAGTAATTAACCTACTAAAAGTAGAATAAAGACACAAGAATTAAATGTGGTTCGGATACAAACGTACCCTACATCCACGAGGACTTTGAAACTAGTTCAGATTTACAGGGTACATTAATAGGACTTAATAAAAACACTAAAGACTCCCTCTTTATGTAATATGCCATTCTTGCGCACGACTCGAACTTGTTGATATTCAAAGCAGTTCCTCCATCCGCACTCTTGGACTTCCTCCAATGTTGAACTCCCTTCAAATGTCGGATCAATCCCGAGATCTTTTAAGTACTTCTCCCTAAACGCCGATCTTCTTTATGGGCTGGTAGAAGAAACCCATCATGTTGCCGCACCTGATGTGCCGATAGGGCTGCAACACGGGCTGCACCCTTCAAAACCATTATGCTGTGATTTTTTCGATTAAAACTCAATGGGACTCATATGAGGTTGATGGCCTTATATATGCACGAAATCACCACCCTAAACCTAACTTGGGCCATAAGAAATCGATTTAACTAGGTAATAGAATCCTAGTCGATTTCTACTTCTATTCTAAATAAGTACAAAAGATACCTAACTAGAATATAATACATGGAAATAAATCTAAATCCTAATAAGAATATTAAAGGAATATGACTCTAATTAATTCCAAAATAAACATGAAAAACAATTCTTTGCCAATCTTTAATTTCCACGTATGGCGGATTTCTTCAATCGTCACTAACAAAAATCTGGCCCCAACAATCTCCCCATTTGACATAGATTGGTTAGAATTCATGTTTAACAAGAACTCCCCCTGCATATGAGATTTACTCCCCCTGCAACATAGATGTCACTTTTTTTCACCATCTTCGTCTTCTATCAGAGTGTCCCCTCACGGGGCATGTTACAACGCAGCGGAATTTGATGAATGTCGTGACAGACTTCCGTCTCAACCTTCCTTGTGAACACGTCAACCAATAAGTAAAGAAAATAAATCAAAACCCAAAATCAGACACTAAGTATATATAGTGACCCGCTCTGATACCAATTGTTGATTTCAAATGCCTATGAAAATATACCTATCTGTTGAGACAGATTATGTGTTACGACGTTAGGTACGGTAACATAATTCTTGTGTTGTCACAGTAATTAACCTATTAAAAGCAGAATAAAGAACACAAGAATTTAATGTGGTTCGCATACAAACGTACCCTACATCCACGAGGACTTGCAAACTAGTTCAGATTTACAGTGTACATTAATAGGACTTAATTAAAATATTAAAGACTCCCTATTTATGTGATATGTCGTTCTTGCACACGACTTGAACTTGTTGATATTCAAAGCAATTCCTCCATCCGCACTCTTGGACTTCGTCCAATGTTGAAGTCCCTTCAAACGGCGGATCGACCTCTCCCGAGATCTTTTAAGCACTTCTCTCGAAACACCGATCTTCTTTATGGCCTAGTAGAAGAAACCCGTCCTGTTGCCACACCTGATGTGCCGACAGGGCTGCACCCTTCAAAGCCTTTATGCTGAGATTTTTTCGATTAAAGCTCCATGGGACTCATATGAGGTTGATGGCCTTATATAGGCACGAAATCACCACCCTAAACCTAACTTGGGCCCTAAGAAATCGATTTACCTAGGTAATAGAATCCTAGTAAATTTCTACTTCTATTCTAGATAAATACAAAAGATACATAACTAGAATATAATACATGGAAGTAAATCTAAGTTCTAATAAGAATATTAAAAGAATAGGACTCTAATTAATTCCAAAATAAACATGAAAAACAAATCTTTGCCAATCTTTAATTTCCACGTATGGCGAATTTCTTCAATCTTCACTAACAAAAATCTGGCGCCAACAGTAGTTATAATGATTCTATAACTTTTATACTCTGCATATTAATTTCTTTTCTTCTTTAATTCCCATGACTCCATAATCTGCAAAAATATTCACATCACAAACATATATGCCTGACACGGAAATATAATTTGGATCCATTGGAAATTCAATCAGAACTTCAATATAAACGTCGGTTTGTGAACCCGATCGACGTGGAATAAAACCACACACTTTTATTCTATAGTTAGAGCACCGGCCCCTCCATGCTCGTGTTTATTAAATATCTACCCTGAGTGATTCCCCAATATTTTTGAGTTTTCGAAAAAATGATGCAATTGGTTAGACAAACAATCACCAGTCCTATTATTACCTTAATTACCACAATTAACAAATAAAATATACTTCATATATACGATATAGTCAACACCTCACTTACACACAATAAAACAATTACTGTGTAGTATTGCATATAACAACACATAAATTTAAAACTTGAACTTTTAAGCTTCCTAAACATGCACTTACCTAACGATTCCATGCACGGCTAATAAATTCCTATATGAAATTTAAAAGTCTAAGTTTCCAAATTTTAATTTTAATTAAAATAAAATGATTCATTTCAACTATGCCTAGATTTTGAGAAATCTATAAGGAGTAATACTTTTAAAAATTATCTAGAAGGAAAATTATCAGATTTTTATAATCTTTTGCTTAATAAGTAAAAAATATTTTTTTCTTTCAAACATATATTTATATATGTAAATATATTCACTAGGAATGCAAGCAAGGGTTCGAATCTTGCCTGGATTGAGATTTAGAAGAAGAAAATTACTAGAAACCGGAGAAAAGACGCATACAACACAAGATCTTCAAATCTTCTTAAACAATACCAAGATTAACGAGGAACCCCTGACCGATTGAGATAAACCGAGAGAGTGACTTTGATGATACGAACACGGGGTGATGAGAGGTATCTCGAGGTAATTGAGGTTGGATTATTGTTAATATTTTGGAGAGATTGTTATATCTTGATCCATAATAAAAGGTTTGGCATTGATATATATGTGCAGTAGAAAGAAGAAGTTGAGGATTTAATTTCGTAGAAATTCCTAATGCCGTGAAGAAGGAGTAGAGACTTTTGGTCTTCTTCCTTAACCAGGGAGAGTAAATCTCGATTTTAGTGAAATGAAGGAATAAATAATTTTATAAGAAATTCTAATACTGCGTAATAGGAGGTACAAGTTTATAGAAGATGAGGTACAACACCAAGAAGCATGTCATAAAAATTTAGGTAAGGCAATATAACCCAATAGGAAAATTCAATGTTTTTTTCTCTAATTACTCTCTATACCTCTAACTTCTAAGTGCAATTCCCTAGGTGAGATTTAGTATAGTAAGTTTTCATATTTAAGCTGGCAGCACATTTCAAATTCCTAAATAATTTCCTAAGAATTACTTATCCCTATAATGTAGACAATTAGACACATAAATAAAACACACATATTTAATTTTACCTGGGAAAGAAGCATACGCGCGTGTGTGTATATATATATATATATATATATATATATATATATATATATATATATATATATATATATATATATATATATATATATATATATATATATATATACTCTAACATCTTATATGTTCATTTTAACATCTTATTAGCTTAGCCAAACACCCTCTAAATAGACCATTTAACAACAATAATAATAATTACAATTTTCATTTGTGATTTACACTTGGCTTCTAATCACAAACTCTGAATTTTTGAAAGGAAAAAAAATCAAAATTCTAGAACACGATATAATCGAACCATATTTCAATGAATAAAAGTTTCTACATCAAATTCTTAGTTTGCATTAAAATCACACAAAAGATTTAGAGATCAAAAGCGATATGTTTTGGATTATTCAAAAGGCTTCGATCAGATAAACCAATTACATCCCCCACAATAATACACCAAAAAATAAAATAACTAATTCAAAAGTTGCACGATTCACTTAAAAGAAAGAACTCGATCGGTTGTGACGGTGGTTTGGGGCAGCGGCGACGACGACGGATTGCAGCAGGATTGTCGAGCCTCGGTGCATAGGATGTGCGATTGATGTGTAAAAAGACACGTTTTTATGTTTTCTTGTAAGTTCAAAAGACATGTCATTATTTTTCTAATTCAGATTTTTTTTCTAACCTAAACAGTGATACCTCGTCGTTTCATTGAGGAATTAAGAAATAAAAATAAAACGTCACACTTTGGAGAAAACAGGGGTCAGTGGACAGTTCGCCGTTTCCCAATTTTTGTTTCTCTAGCTTTGATGGTCAAATTGGCCTCGTTTTGTGGCGATTTACGGTCGAACCGGTCCGCTCCTGTTCTGACAACATTTGTTAACACAATTAGGGCGAGAGAGGCAGTCGGCTAGGGCCCCCAAGTTTTAGAAAACTCGAGGGACCCATTTTCTATAGGTTTATATATTAGTTATATATTGATGTTATTTTATTTCACTTCATATATGCTGAAGAACTAAGAACTAATTCATTGCAGTTCTCAAAATGAAGAGAGGAGATGAGAATATTCACTATAATATATTATTCGTGTACTTTAAGGATAGTAAATGAATAAAATAGATCAATTCCAAACTATCAGTTCACTATATCTAAATCGTAGTCAACCGTTTTGGTTATTTAATTACCTCCGATTTGAAAACGTCTCAAGGAATAATGGGAAGCAGCCTCCACTGTTCCGAGTACATGGTCAAAGTATGATACATTTGTCTTTGTTGCACCAGGTCCTACGTTGCGAAAAGGGGCATAGTAGGTAACGTTCGGGGGAGTACCGAAGAAGTATCCAGTTACAGCTGGATCCGAGTACGACTCCATAATTATGTAAACTGCATAATTTCCCAACGAACTCCCATAAAAGCTGTTTCTACTTCTGTTACTAATTTATTTACAATATAAAATTTATAAAGGTGAAATACGAAGCCAAATTTGTATGCTAAAATATGAGAATATTGACTGGAGAACACAATATTTTCTTGTGGATGTGATTTCTCAAGGTAAAATTGGCATTTCTAGAAGAAGGCACGAGCCAATTCCACAACCAAATGCTCTTTAGCATAAAAATGACATTCACTGTAGGATTGTAGATCGCCACCTACACTCAAAGTCACACCAGCAGCTCCCTCTAATTTACACGTGAAAAAGACCGAAGCTCGGTTCCGAGTTATTAACTGCAACTCCATTATGTAATTCTCCATTTCTAATGATCATATCTTGAGCCAAGAATTTACCATTGGTTACACCTGTGCATAATATATTGATTAATAATGTTGTTGATATATATATATATATATATATATATATATATATATATATATATATATATATATATATATATATATATATATATATATATATATATATATATATATATAGACACATACACGTGTACGTAAGAGATAAGTACTTTAAAGTTGATAAAAATGTGCCTTACTTAATGTTGCAGCTGCCGGTGATCCATATTTGTTGGATGCATTTGAAGATAGGTTGTCTTCCCAATTCCTTCTCCAATCAAAATGAGATTGGTCTTTTCGTGACCAATCATGACTATTTCGTTGTATTCCCCTTCTCCGATGTGGATGCACACTTTGAGCTGGCTATAGTTTGGGGATGCTTCAACTTCATCGGTCACAATTGTGAAGTTGGACTTACTCCCATCCTTCGAAACTGAAATGGCTATTTTGCACCCAAGAAGAATATTGTTATTCGTTTTGCCTTTCTTGTTAATAACAACCAGTAAGCCCCCCAACAACGTAGTTGTTAATATAATACTTATTATGAAGCCCGTTGTTGCCGGTAGGACGACGGCCAATATCGGGTGGTAGTTGTTGTTGGATTGTTGTGTCATGTTGATTTCAGATGGTGGAAATGCGATATTGGAAGAGTTTTGAGAAAGAGAGAAGGAAGACAAGTTGGGGGTAGCATCAATATCAGCACTACTTTGTGTTAATGATGGAACATGCGTAGGGGATAATTCCTCGACGCCCACATGGATGTCGATTAATGAGGGAGATGTATTATTATCATCGTTATCAGTAGTTGATGCTGAAACACATGAGAGATGATTTCCATATAGGAAATAGACTGTAGCAGCTTAGAGTATCTCTACCCTTTCAGCAAAAAAAAAAAAAAAAAAAAAAAGAGTCAAATCCAACAGTCTATACTATCTATAAAAGGAGGAACGCTAGGAACGTTTCTTCCATTTTATGTAGGGACAAAATTATCCCTACATATGTTTTAGAGTTTATAGAAATCAAAGGACAATGACGTATTTTAGTTAATATTTCATTGAAAGGTTAATTATACAAGTAACTTTTCTAATTAAAGTGTTTTTTAATATTTCATTTATATTATAACTTCTAAAATAATTTAAAGTTTGAAAACATATTTTATTCATATTAAAGTACATTCACAGAGTTTTCTAATGAGATATTGTTTGACTATATTTCTACATCTAATAGCTCAAATCATTTATTGATGATATATTTTAATTTGTCAATATTGAATCATTTATAGTAATCTATATATAATATAAAAAGAAGATCTAATGCCCTCAATGATTGACATGTGGCAAATGATGATGTCATTTATCAAAATTGCTTAGTTGGAGTTCAATTGATGAGGTGGATTCTTCAATTTGTGAGTTGTCAATTTTATTTTAGTATGTTTTTAAGTTATTTCTTATTTAATATTTATACACTCATTTACACAATTATCACATGTATATATATCATTTCCAAAGTTAATATTTTATAAATTCAAAATTAAAAAAAATCTTATTTATGATTTTATGCATTTCAAAATACATTTATTGAAAAAAATCACGATAATGTTTTTACGAATATTCAAATGAATTAAAAAAAAAAATATTTTTTTAATATTAAAATATTAAAATAAAGGAATACAATTGTGTTTTTTTTTGAATTTCGATATTTTGGAATATTCGAATATCCATTCAATTAAAAAAATTGGGATATCTTTATATAATGAATATATTAATAAATTATTATATATTTCATGATTTTTTCATTTCAATATATAAATTTAATATATATAAAAACTAATATATATATATATATATATATATATATATATATATATATATATATATATATTCTAATTTTAATTAATATACTAATAAATAATTCAAATTAACATATTAATAAATTAATATATCAATATTGATGATGCTAGAAATGGATCACTTTAGGTAGTTGAGATTGAGGGAGCTGGGAAAGCAAAGTGGGTCACTGCTCACGTGCTAGATGGCCCTGAGATACCTGCGAACAAAGAACACGTGAACTAGGCCGGGGGTTGATCCGGCGGAAACCCCTCCGACGCTCAAGTCAGACGTGCGGATAGTGGAAATAGTTGGGAGAATATGACCCCTAGTATTATTTGGATAATAGGGCGTACCTTTAGCAAATGAATTATATCGTTATTTATACCATAGATGAGATCGTTGAGCCCAAACCTTATTTGAAGGTGATTGGGCCTCGGTGATATTAGTCTTCAATATTGGGCTCGTGGCCCAGTAGGTAAATAAATTGTAAGTCCATTGGGTTGGCCCAATTAGGCATATCATTAAGCCCCCACTCTCGAGTCGATGTGGGGGCCATGTCGAAATGGGTGACAGATCGTGTCGAGAGTAAAAATTGTAGTAGTCGCTCGTTGGCGTAAGGCCTGAGGGTGTGCGAAAACGCGTTGGAGCGTGTGTTGGAGGGGAGTGAAGGCGCGTTGGCGCGTAGCGCGACCAAAATGTCGCGATGTAAATTACTTGAGTCGTCGGCGTTGTTATCTCCTCGTGGGAGTTGTTTATTTATTGACGTTGTCAATGGTTTGACGCGTTGCTTATATGTGTTTACATATAGCCTTGTGCGTGATGTACTTGATGAGTGGATCAGGCTCTCAAGATTTTTTTTATATGGGAATCGTGCCCCTTGTTAGACCTCGTGGGTCGTACATATGTTTGGACCGTGGCCACGTTTTAATAAATGACCCGTCGAAAACAAGTAGAGAAATTTGAGTAATCAAGCTGGCCAGGCTATATAGATTCTCGTAATATCTCTAAGTGTTTCTAAGGTTGGATTTGTAGTGCCGAGCGAGTTGGCTCCTCGTGGGATTTGTCTCGATGCGGGTTGTAGTGCCGAGGGAGTTGGCTCCTCGTGGGAGTTGCCTCGCAACGGGTTGTAGGACCGAGATAGTTGGTTCCTCATGGGAGTTGTCTCGCTGCGGGTTGGTAGTACCGAGCGAGTTGTCTTCTCGTGGGAGTTGTCTCGCTGCTAGTTGTATGACCGAGCGAGTTGTCTCCTCATGGGAGTAGTTCCGAGCGAGTTGGCTCCTCGCGGGAGTTGTCTCGCAAGCCCCCCACTCTCGAGACGATGTGGGAGCCAAGTCGAAAAGGGTACCGGATCGTGTCGAGAGTAGATCGGTGTTGTAGTGTTCCGTTAACTATTGGCGTGACGTGGATAAATAATAATTTTTATTTATTTATTGGAGAGCACGAGCGCTTTGGTGAGGCGCGTCAGAGAGCGTGCGCGGTTTGGTGGAGTGTATTGAAATTCGCGCGCGATTTGGTGAGGCGCGTAAAATCCGGGCGCGACTTGGAGGAGCGCGTTGAAATTCGCGCGCGTAAAAATTCAGGCGCGATTTTCAAGAGCGCGTTGAAATTCGTGCGCGACATGGTGAAGCGCGTAAAATTCCGGGCGCAACTTAGTAGAGCGCGCGATTTGGTGAAGCGCGTTGAAATTTTCGCGCGATTTTAGGAAGCGCGTCAAAATCTAAGCGCAATTTGGTGAAAAATATTGAGTGTACCGTGCGCTCCGAGGATGGGACGCGGCGCGCAAGCGTGCGCGCTTGGGATCGCGCGCGCGGTACCGGCTTGGGGAAGCCACCATCCTTTAATGCAAGGAGAGAGAAAATGGGTGCCATTAATGTAAGAGAGAGATAGTGATGTTGATAGGTGTGATTAATGAGGAGAGAGGTGAGGGGAGATAGTAATTAATGAGGAGAGAGAAAGAGAGTGAAAAAAGGGGGTAGGTGGGGTGTGGTCATGTGGGGTGGTCAGATGAGAGAGAGAGAGAGAGAGAGAGAGAGGTAGGGTGGGGCGGGTGGGCGGGGGGCGGGGTACCCCGCGCGACGCGCGGGTGGGTGAGGGGTACCCCGCGCGACGCGCGGGTGGGTGGGTGGGGGGGGTGGGGGGCTGGGGTGGGGTGGGGTAGGGCTGATTCGCGCGTGAGGCGCGTTATTGGTCATTTTTCGCCCGTTTTCGCGGAGCCTCAACTTGTTTCTTCTCCGGATCATAACTTGGCATCGAATAATGGAATTACCAATATTATAGATGTGTTGGTGCTAGTAGGAGACGTTTTAGATCCCAATTTGTAGATTTTAGGAGTGATAGTGAAGAATCAGAGGGATCCGAGAGTGATGTAAATCCGGATGGAGATGTGGGATGTGAACCCGCTTGAGGTTGAAAAGTAAGGGTGGAGTTCAACCATTGAGATGAGATGCCCAACCTTAGCGTGGGATAACCCCCAACTTAGGATGAGACGATCACGTACCCTTGGGATGAGATGCCTAACCTTGGGTGGGATAACCCCCAACTTAGGTTGAAGCGATCACGTACCCTTGGGATGAGATGCCTAACCTTGGGTTGGGATAACCCTCAGCTTATGATGTGGCGATCACGTACCCTTGGTGAACGTAATATTTTGGGGGCATTGTAAACCCCCAGGGAGTCGATAACCCTTGGCGAGCGAAAAGTTTATGGGGAACGGTAAACCCCTAGGGAGTCGATAACCCTTGGCGAACGAAATATTTTGGGGGCAGAGGTAAGCCCCCAGGGAGTCGATAACCCTTGGCGAACGAAATATTTTGGGGGCAGATGTAAGCCCCCAGGGAGTCGATAACCCTTGGCGAACGAAATATTTTGGGGGCAGAGGTAAGCCCCCAGGGAGTCGATAACCCTTGGCGAACGAAATATTTTGGGGGCAGATGTAAGCCCCCAGGGAGTCGATAACCCTTGGCGAACGAAATATTTTCGGGGCAGAGGTAAGCCCCCAGGGAGTCTATAACCCATGCTAGCATTGAAGGGCCTTGTCGGTTGTCTGAACCGATCGAGGGGCGGAAAGAAGTGAATCCTGTTGAGGATCTGGTGGGACATCCGAGGAAGGTCTCGTGGTGGATCCCGAGCACGAGGAGGAGGATGTGGCAAGCCAGAGCCTCCACGAGGTGGGAGGTTGTTAGCAGTGTCACACTCCCCCTGGGCAAATGTCTCTATAGGAGAAATATATTTGGAGAAAAGAGAGAGAATGATATCTCTTACGTATATTAGTCATATATATAGTTACATGTAGGAAACCCTAATCTACTACACAAGGTAACCTAATATACAAGGAAACCTAATATACAAGGTAACCTAATAAATAAGAATAATAGTAGGAATAATATATATAATATAGATAGATACGTAGATACGCTAATACACCCCCGCAGTCAAAACGGGAAAGGAGAGGACGTGGAGACTGGAGACAAACTGTTGGAACAGTTGAGTAGGGAGTCCTTTCGTGAAGATATCGGCAAACTGGTAGGCGGATGGGACGTGAAGGACTCGAACGTGTCCCAAAGCAACTTTGTCTCGGACAAAATGGATATCGATCTCCACATGTTTCGTACGAGAGTGTTGAATAGGATTGCTCGATAGGTAGACGGCACTGACGTTGTCACAGTAGACAATAGTGGCTTTCGAAAGCGGGCAGAGCAACTCAGAAAGTAGGTTGCGTAACCAAGTCGTTTCGGCGACGGCATTTGCGACAGCTCTGTATTCGGCCTCCGCACTCGACCGGGAGGTAGTGACCTGTCGTTTGGAGGACCACGAGATGAGGTTATTGCCTAGGAAAACACAATAGCCCGATGTCGAACGACGAGTGTCAGGGCAGCCACCCCAATCGGCGTCGGAGTAAGCGATAAGGGAGAGGTCCGGATTGGGGGAGAGCTGAAGGCCGTGATCGAGAGTCCCACAAATGTAGCGAAGGATACGCTTGAGAGCAGCCATATGAGGTTCCCTCGGATCATGCATGAATCGACATATTTGTTGCACAGCATAGCAGATGTCGGGACGAGTAAACGTGAGGTATTGCAGTGCACCGGCAAGGCTGCGATAAAGAGTAGGGTCAGCAACGGGGGGTCCAGTGGTCGAAGACAACTTGCTCTTTGTGTCAGCCGGCGTAAGACAAGGGTTGCACGAAGCCATGTGTGCACGCTCTAGGATCTCGTCGGCGTACTTGCGTTGAGAGAGAAATAGCCCATTCGACGAGCGAGTGACTGAGATGCCGAGAAAGTAGTGAAGATCGCCAAGATCCTTCATTGCGAACTCTTGATTTAGGGCAGCGATGATAGAGCGGAGCAATTCTGGTGTGGAGGCCGTAAGTACAATGTCATCGACATACAACAGAAGGTAGGCGCATGAACTGTTGCGACAGTCGCGTGAACTGCTGCGACAGTCGCGTGAACTGTTGCGACAGTACACAAAGAGTGAAGTGTCGGACTTGCATTCTCTGAACCCCATGGTAGTAATGTGAGATGCAAAACGCTTGTACCAAGCACGTGGTGCCTGCTTGAGGCCGTAGAGTGCTTTGTTGAGACGACACACGTGAGTGGGGCGAGATGGATCGACGAATCCGGGAGGATGCTCGCAGTAGACAGTTTCAGAGAGATTGCCATGTAAGAAGGCATTTTTCACGTCAAGCTGGTGGATTGGCCATGATCGCGAGAGAGCAATACTGAGGACTGTTCGAACAGTGGCTGGTTTGACAACTGGGCTGAAAGTCTCGTCAAAGTCGATGCCAGCCTGCTGGTGAAACCCACGAACAACCCACCGTGCTTTATATCGCTCAAGGGAGCCATCAGACTTGAGTTTCTGTTTGTATATCCACTTACCAGAAATAACATTAGTAGACGGGGGGCGGGGCACAACATTCCAAGTATTGTTTTTAATTAAAGCAGTATATTCCTCAATCATGGCGTTTCGCCAATTTTGGTCAAGAAGAGCTTGGCGATAGTTGGTGGGAATGGGAGAAGTAGAGGATGCAACGAGAGAGAAAGGGACTTTGGGTTTGTGGATGCCCACTTTACTGCGAGTCACCATAGGATGAGCAAGGGGAGGTGGGGGAGGTGGGGGAGTAGGACAAGGGGTTGTGAGCTGGTTGTGGTCGACAGGTGGTGCTGCAGGAGAAATAGGTGTTGGCTGTGTTATAGGACTGTTGGACGGACTGTTGGAACAGGATGGTTCACTATTGGAACAGTTGGAGGAACTGTTGCAACAGTTAGACGAAGTCTGAGGGAGGAGGAACAAGGAGGGTGTGTTTTCGTCCAAGGCAGAAGGGGGAAGTGTGTTTTTGGGGGGAGTGGACTCAGCAAAAGGAAAGTTAGTTTCGTCGAAGATAACATGACGAGAAATTATGATTCGGCCAGTGGACCTATCAAGGCAAAGATAGCCTTTGTGAGAGGAAGGGTGACCGAGATAGACACAAGGAGTAGAACGGGGGGCGAGTTTATGTGGTGTGGTGGCGGTGAGGTTGGGATAACAGAGACAGCCGAATACTCGAAGATGAGAGTATGTAGGTTTGATGAGGTAAAGGGCTTCGTGAGGAGTCCGGTTTTGTGTGGTTTTGGTAGGTAAGATATTGAGTAGGTGTGTGGCCATATGAAGGGATTCGACCCAATAAGTAGGAGGAAGATGGGCTTGAAAGATGAGGGATCGAATCATGTTTGTTATAGTGCGGATCATTCGTTCTGCGTGTCCGTTTTGAGGGGAGGTGTGGGGACACGAAAAACGATTTAGGATGCCGTGTTTAGTGAAGTAGTTTTGAAAATCCGCATTTTTGAATTCACGACCATTATCACTTTGTAAGGCTTTCAGGGGATGTTGGAATTGAGTTTTGAGAAGTGTATGAAAATTGACAAAGGTTGTAAAAACATCAGATTTATTTCGAAGGGGAAAAGTCCATAAATAATGGGTAAAATCATCAACTAACACAAGATAATATTTGAAACCCGTAAAACTAGAAACAGGAGAAGTCCATAAATCAGCATGAATAATTTGAAATGGAGCAACAGTAGTAGATTTTTGATAAAAAAATGGTAGACGAAAATGCTTGCCTAATTGACAGGCATTACAAAGAGACTCCCTAGGGTCTTTATTATGGGAAAGAAAAGTGCTAGAAAATAAACGAGACATGACGTGTTTGCCGGGATGGCCTAGACGACGATGCCAAAGAGTGCGAGACGAAGGTGTTGCGACAGTGAGGAAAGCAGCAGGAGGTGAGGTGGGGGGAGGGACGCTAAACGGATATAGGTCACCGGAGCTATTGCACCTGAAAATCGCGACTCGACTCCGAAGATCCTTCACAGAAAAACCAAAAGGATCAAATTCAACCGAACATGAGTTATCACGGGTGAACTTTCTAACAGATATAAGGTGTTTGACGATATTGGGTGTGACATAGACATTTGTGAGGCGGAAAGGAGTGGTGGGAAGAATTGTGTGGCCTATGTGGGTTATGGGGAGGGTGAAACCATTACCGACGACGACATGTTTGGGGAATTTACTGCCAGGATTAAAAACAAAATTGAAATTACCTGAGTGTGGTGCCATATGAGAGGTCGCCCCGCTGCTCATGAACCACTGTGACTCGGTAGGCTGCTGAAGTGTCACCGTATTCAAACGGTTCGCGAGATCCGCCACGCTGGCACTGTTGCAGGAACTGTTGCAACTGTTGATGGAACTGCTGGAGCTGTGGCACGGTTGCTGCTGCGGATGAGCCTGAGTAGGAGCCGAGTGAACGGTGTAGGGTTCAGGTGGCCCAGTAAAGTAGGCTTGGGCCGCTGGGTGGCCCGATGTATTTTGAGCGGATCCCAGAATTGACTGTTGTCGGTAAGGTGCGCGCCAAAGTTGAGATGCGCCATGAGCACTATGATAGCCGTAGTGCTGCATGGGGTGACGGTTAGTGTTGCGACCTCCGCGACGGTTGGATCGGCCACCCCCGCGCTGATAGCGCGAAGAACTACCTCCGCGGGAACTGTTGCAGGAACTGTTGCAACTGTTGGATGGACAGTTCGCGTTGGAGGCGTAGAAAACAGCAGCGGTCTGCTCCGGTTCAGAAATTCTTGTTTCTTCCATCTGAAGGAGCGAACGAGTCTGTAGAAAGGTGGGAAGGGGATTTTGAAAGGAGATGAGATTGGCGACGGTCCCGTAGTTTTTCGGAAGGCCGTGTAGGGTTTGTAGAACGAGTTGTTTGTCGGAGATTGGATTTCCGACATCGGCCAAGCTGTCCGCCGTGGTCTTGATTATTTGACAGTAATCGTGAATGGAGAGAGCGCCTTTCTTGAGGGACTTGAATTTTTCTTCAAGTTGAATGGCTCGATAGTCTTTGTTATCAGTGAAGAGAGAAGAGATGGCGATCCATAGATCACTGGCGGAGGAGGTTTTTGAGAGAACCATGCTGGATAGATCGTCGGAGATGGTGCCGTAGATCCAAGATTGGAGGAGATAGTCGGCTCGCTGCCATTCGTCGGCGGAAATCGAATCCGGTCGGGGTTTGCCATGGAGAAGATCGGAGAGGCAGAAACGACCAACGGTAATCGTGAAAAAGTGGCTCCACTTTTGATAATTAGGATTTTTTAGATCTAGAGTAACGGGGATAAGAGATTTGATATTAGAGATGGCATGAGCAAGGTGAAAAGGATTGAGAGAGGCGGTGGAGGGAGAAGAAGATGAAGATTCGCCGGCCATGGAGAAGAAGGGGGTAGGGCACGGCTATGCAGAAAAAGAGAAAAAAAACAACGGCTAGGTTAACCTAGTGTCTGATACCATATAGGAGAAATATATTTGGAGAAAAGAGAGAGAATGATATCTCTTACGTATATTAGTCATATATATAGTTACATGTAGGAAACCCTAACCTACTACACAAGGTAACCTAATATACAAGGAAACCTAATATACAAGGTAACCTAATAAATAAGAATAATAGTAGGAATAATATATATAATATAGATAGATACGTAGATACGCTAATAGTCTCAAGGCCATCGTGCGCGCTACGTGATTATGTCTGCCTTCCCACAGACGGCGCCAAAATGATGATGCTAAAATATTTAGATCACCTGAGGTGTGTAGAAAATGAACTGGGAGAGCAAAGCGGATCAGTAGCTTGACAACTTGATGATCCTGAGGTACCTGCGAAATGAGCACATGTGAACTAGGCCGGGGGTTGATCCGGCGGAAACCCCTCCGATGCTCAAGTCAGACGTGCGGATAGTGGAAATAGTTGGGAGAATATGACCCCTAGTATTATTTGGATAATAGGACGTACCTTTAGCAAATGAATTATATCGTTATTTATACCATAGATGAGATCGTTGAGCCCAAACCTTATTTGAAGGTGATTGGGCCTCGGTGATATTAGTCTTCAATATTGGGCTCGTGGCCCAGTAGGTAAATAAATTGTAAGTCCATTGGGTTGGCCCAATTAGGCATATCAAATATCAATGGAAATAATTATATATAAACTATATCATTGATTTATATGGATTATATCATATCAATCATCTTAATTTGGATTTATTTTTTTCCTTTTGCAAATGTAGTATATTTATAGACTTGGATGTTTAAAATTTTAAATTTAATTAATTTGTTGTTTAATATATTATGAAATTTATATTTTTATTACTATAATATGAAAAAAGGAAAAAAAAAGATAAAAAAATAGTGTGTGTATTTTCATATATTTTGATTTTTATTAAAATTCGGATATGCATTTATTATCTAAATCATTTATATATACATATCTATATATACATATATATCATCAATATCATATCTATTATATATTGATAACTTATGGAAATAATATCACCATAATTAATTTTAATTTATGTAAAGTTTGACTTTCAATTATTAATTATTAATTATTAATAACTTATTTGAATTTGCATTAAATAAAATCAATCACCGAATTTATTGCCAATCATGTTTATTTTTTATTTTATGAAATCAATTTACATTTGTTTTAATTATGTCCAATTATGGTGAAATATATATGTATACATGTTGTAGTATATATGCATTTATATATACATTAACTAATGTAAACATTATATGATTTCCTTAAAATTGTTTTATTTACTTATTTAGTGTGTGATAGTTAAGTATAAATACCCCCAATCTCAAGTCCAACTCATTCATATCTCTCTTCATCTACATATTTTGTTATAATCATGCTAAACTAAGGTCCTCATCTAAAACTCTTTTTTTTTATTCCTTTTGTTTTGTAAATTCATAATGCAATTAGTATTTATCGATGTGTTCGCTTGAAGCATTTATTTGTCGATGAATATTTATGATGTTATTCATTTATTATATATGTGTACATATAACAATCTAACTTATGCTTGTTTTGTTCTTTTTTGTTTTTGCAGATCAATGGATATCATCGTTTGTGTTATACGCGGTGACATTAGCAAGAGAGAAGTCTGCGATGTTGTATACCACGCATAAATATGATCCGTGTATATTTTAAGGATGGATTTAGAAAAAAATAGTTATGCATTTCCATCTTTTGATTATCCGTGAGATGATTGTAAGTTTGGTTTCAATGAGAAATAAATTGAGATTAATGAACTTGATTGAGCATGTAATAGATTATTTAGCATTTACATATTTTTGTAACAATATTAATTTTTGTGTCCACTAATAATGCTTATTTTTATCTATTTTGTTCATATGTACATATATTATTATTAATTTGTACGTTCATATTAGTTTCTATAATTTTATTTCAATAAATTTGGATCATATTTATTTGTTTACTTTTATTATATTGTATATAAAACTGTATTTACCATCTATATATAATATAAAAAGAGGATCTATACCACCTATGAATGAAATGTGACAAATGTCTATGTCATATCTCCAAATTGCTTAGTTGAAGTTCAATTGATAACGTGTATTGCTCAATTGATTAGTTGACATTGTGATTTTGGTACATATTTAATTTCTTACATATTTAACATTTCTACACTCATTTAAATATTTACCCCACACACACACACACACACACACACACACACACACACACACACACACACACACACACACACACACACACATATATATATATATATATATATATATATATATATATATATATATATATATATATATATATATTATTTTAAAATTTTATATTCTATAAATCCGAAAGCTATTATCTTATGTATCATTTAATTTTCCAAAAAAAATGTAATATTTTGATTCTTTTTTTTTAGTATTATTTTTATTTAAATTTTTAATTAAATAGTTGTGTTAATAATTTTGTAATTTAAATATACATTCGAATAATTTATGAAATTTTAGTGTATTTGAAATGATTTGAAAAAATATATTCATTTCGTTTTAATTATTTTCAAATTTTTGCCATGTCTGTATAAAATTTGAATATTTATATTTTTTTAATTTAATTATATTTGATTATTTATCGTTTTAAATTAGTACATTACAATGAAAACTAAAATATTATTTTAACATTTTCTAATATTCAGATTATATATATATATATATATATATATATATATATATATATATATATATATATATATATATATATATATATATATATATATATATATATATATATATATATATATATATATATATATATATATATATATATATATATATATATATATATATATTAATTAGTATCAGTATCACTATCAGTATTAGTATGTGTATGAGAATGAGTATGAGTATGAGTATCGGTATCAGTATTAGTATCAATATATGTATCAATATTGGTATGAATATTGGTATAAATATTAATATTGGTATTAGTATTAATAATAGTATTAGTATCAATATCAATATCAATATCAATATCTATATCAATATCAATATCAATATCAATATCAATATCAGTATGTGTATTAATATTAGTATCAACATTAATATCCGTAGCAGTATCAGTATCAATATCAATATTAGTATTATTATCATTATTATTATTATCATTATTTATATTATTTTTAGTCTTCGAAGTCATATTAGTTTTGGCGTAATAGCATTAGCATTAGCATTAGCATTAGTCTTAATATTAGTATTAGTATTAGTATTAGTATTAGTATTAGTATTACTATTAGTATTAGTATTAGTATTAGTATTAGTATTAGTATTAGTATGAGTATTAGTATTAGTATTAGTATTAGTATTAGTATTAGTATTAGTAATAGTATTAATATTAGAAATAGTATTAGTATTAATATTAATATTAATATTGGTAGTAGTATTAGTGTCCGTATTAGTATTGGCGTATTAGTTTAAACATTAAATATTCGTATTAGAATTGGCGTATTATTACTAATAGTAGTGTTGATATTAATATTAGTATTATACTATTAGTATTAATAATCGTATTAATATTAGGATTAGTATTAATATTAGTATTATTAGTACTAGTAATCGTGCCCGTGCGTTGCACGGGGTCGCATTCAACAAAGGAAAAAAAAGTAACTGTTTGAAATAAATGATAGTACAAATTGTATAAAAGATCTATATCTGTGAAATTCAAATTACACTGCTATCACCTTATTTCAATATTATTATAACCGGATCGGACACAAAATCGGATAGGCGGGTCACGGTTGGACCGGTTCAGCCGGGGTCAACATGAGTATTTTCATTTTTCAATTTTTTTTTAATTATTTTACTATTTTTACAAATAAAAAAATATTGTTCTCTATGTATTTGTTATGTATTCCTCTTGTTATTTCACATTTTTATTCCAATATTTATAATACAATCTTAATTAGGGGTGTGCACGGGTCGGGTCGGTTCGGTTCGGTTTTTGGCAAAAACCGAACCGAACCGAATATATCGGTTTTCGTAAAATTAAAAACCGTGTATGTCGGTTTTTTATCGGTTCGGTTTCTTTCGGTTTCGGTTCGGTTTCGGTTTTTTTCGGTTCGGTTTCGGTTATTTTTCGGTTCAAGGGTAACTATATATTCAAGTTGTACAAACAAAAGAATACAATTACAATTACTTTCACAACTTACTAATGCAATGAAAATATAAAATCTTTAATTTCATAGGAGTTAACGTAATTTATAGATGATGTATTATGCTTCATTTTTTTTCCTACTTTCATCTACCACATTATTAAAACCATGAACTCAAGTAAATTTTTAACTACTAAATAAATAAAATACAATGTCTCAATTTATGAACAAATGCTTAGAATGAGACAAATAATTGAAAGATAGAAAATAAATATTAGGATAAAATAATACATATATTATATAAAATGAAGTCATTTTATAGTTTCGGTTCGGTTCGGTTTTTCGGTTCGGTTATTTACCTTTCCACCATACCGAACCGAATAATTCGGTGTTTCAAAAATAAAAAAACCGTACATGCGGTTTGCTATTCGGTACGGTTTAAAACGGCTCGGCTTTTTGATTTTTCGGTTCGGTTTTTCGGTTTTTCGGTTTTTTTGCTCACCCCTAATCTTAATATACCATTTTTTCTCCCTCTCATTTTTCTTCTTACGTCATTCCATCTTCACTCACCTACCCCACCTCCAACATTTCTTTCTTCTTCTTCTTCATTCTGCAACCTTTTGTTCTTTTTTTCTCCTTTTTCTCTATGTTCAGAGGAAACATCATCTGCCTCATCTACTCCTATTTCTCTTCGTTTTTTTTTCTCCATCTCCAGGCTTCACTTTATCTCTTCAGCTCAGCTTTGTTTTTTCTTCAGCCCACTGATCTAGCCCAACCAAAACTTCGATTGAATCACATACGACCCAGATCCAACTATCGACGGCAATCCCCCGCCCAGATCCAACCACCACAGTGATCCTCAGCTCAAATCCGACCATCTACCACTGTTATAGACTAAACCCGGTTCGTTAACTGGTTTTCGAGTCTACCGCTCGAAGCGGGGTTTTGATATACTACCCAGTTTATGAATTTTCCGGTTTATGTTGTAGAACCAGACCGTATAGTTGGCGGTTTGCGGTCGAATCGGTCGGACCGGCTGGTCCGATCCGGTTACGACGACATTGCCTTATTTTATTGTCGCATATATACACACACACACACTGACTGTCAATATATAAAATACATGTTAAACAATAAATAATTCAAATGTAACAAAGGGTATGGCTATTTCAAATATCAATTGTTTCTCACTTCAATACCATACCGCCTAAATATTAAATATGTTGCATTTATAGCCTTGATGAAAATTAATATCACAAAACATAAAAAGTCTTAATTTTATTTCTTTAATACCACACGCACAAATCCATTGCGCCGCTCTGTTTCTTTTTCACAAACTCTCCCTCGCACGACTACTACTACTTCTTCCCCCTGCTTTTTCTCCCTTCTTCTTCTTCCTTCTTCCTGTTTCTTCTTTATTGTTCTTCTAGCTCTTCTTCTACATCTTCCTTGTTTTTCTTATTCTTCTTCTTGATCTTCTCCTTCTTCCTCTTTTTCTTCTTTCTCTTTCTTCTTCTCATTCTCTCTCTTTCTGCTTCTTCCTTTTTCTCATTCTCCTCATGCTTCTTCTTCTTTCTCCTCCTCCTTCCTGTTGCTTCCTCCTCCTCCTCTTCCTCCTTCTCCATGTTGCTTCCTCCTCCTCCTCCCTCTCCTTATTCTTCTAAATAAATATGAGAGCAATTCCAATGGTACAACATTGAAATGGATCGTTAAATATTTATTTGAATCTCATTTTATATTTTGATACTCATATAATCCAACTGCGAGCATTAAATGGATCATCAAATTTTAAATATAAGTATAAATATATTTAAAATTGACCCATAAAAATTCATGATATGTTTTTTGGGTAGTTAATGTTTTGATTCCTTTTTTTCCAAGATGCACTTTTACATCTTCGGAAGTTGAATATCAAAATAGCTACCTATTTAATTCCATCATTGAAGATGAAAATTTAAGTTTTGTAGTATTATAATAGAAGTTATACCATTTAATTCTCCTATAGATTCCTCCATTAGAGTTGCTACGAAGAAAGAAGAGTAAAAGCAATACTAACTTTAAACAACTTAAAGAAAAAGGGCATGATGAATTATTAAAATACATGATAATAAAGAAATTCTAATAAAGACAACTGATAAACATATTATGGCATATACAAAACCCATACACATGACAACGAAAATGTAAACAACCAACTAATTGCGAGGCATATAGTCTGTCAATAAAATAGCATAAATACACCATAATGCAAAATAATAAGTTCGCATAATTACATGAGCCTAACATGAATGTTTGTGATGTACATCATGTTGCCAAACATTTGGTGTATGATGTGAGATGATGATGGTTTCTTCTCTTCTTTACTGAATTTTTCTCGTTTAATGTCTTAGAATTGCTGAGTAGCTTCAAATAATGGTCTTGAGAAAACAAAAGAATGCATTAATCTTAAAATAGGGATGCAACATCTCGAACAAATTAAAATATAGCAACAAAGTCTTGTAAGTTATAAAACTTAAATATTATAAATAAATTATAGCAAAAAAAAGCTTTGAACTAACAGAAGCACATAATAAATAATGTCTGACATAATTTTTTTTCCTTCTACCGAATTGCGTGAATAGTTTGCTCCAACCACGAATTATTGTTGACACGAACAGGCTTGCTGCAAAAGAATTTACAATACGTCAAACACAAATGCAAAAATAAATAAATAAACGGCATAACACAGTCATTAAATAAACGAAGAAGAAGACGAACAAAATTTTAAATGAGAAAGAAGAAGCAGCTTGGCAAAAAGAATGTGATTTTTTGTGGAGTTCTCATGAGTTTAAATAGAAAAATGAAATTGGTAGGGGTTGAGATCATGGTGGATAACTTCTACCATGATGAATTAGTGGGGGGTTTAGTGGGTGGTTAGAATGGAGAAGAAAAATAAAAAAAATATATAGATATAAATAATTAGAAATACCTACGGTATATTTAAATATAGGAGTTAGTGTTTATATTATAAATTAATTAATGGTTAAATTTGATATTTATTAATTTACAAAATTAACCCTAGGTTTAGGTCTAGGTTTTAGTTCAAAATATCTTCGTTTTATATATAAGATTAGTATTAGTATTAGTATTAGAGTATTAGTATTAATATTATTATTAGTATTAGTATTAGTAGTAGTATTAGTATTATTATTAGTATTAGTATTAGTATGAGTATGATATTAGTATTAATATCAGTATCAATATCAATATCAGTATCAGTATTAATATTAGTATCAGTATCATTATCAGTATTAGTATCATTATCAATAACAACACCAGTATGGGTATGAGTATGAGTATGAGTACGAATATCAGTATCAGTGTAGTATCAATATCAATATATGTATAAGTATTGATATGAATATTAATATTGGTATTAGTATTGGTATTAGTATTAATAATAGTATTAGTATGAATATTAGTATCAGTATCGGTGTCGGTATCAAAATGTGTATGTGTATCAGTATGTGTATTAATATTAGTATCAATTTAGCAGTATCAATATCAATATCAATATTATTATCATTATTATTATCATAATTAGTATTATTATTAGTATTCGAATTCATATTTGTCTAGGCGTATTAGCATTAACATTAGCATTAGTCTTAATATTAGTATTAGTATGAGTATTAGTGTTCGTATTAGTATTGGCGTATTAGTTTAAACATTAAATATTCGTATTAGAATTGGCGTATTATTATTAATAGTAGTGTTGGTTTTTAAGTCCATTACAAGGGGAAGTATATGAGGGGAGACTCGAACCCTAGACCTTTACCTTATTGGTAAATGCTAGGTACCAACTCTCCTAATGAGGGTTGGTTAATAACAGTGTTGATATTAATATTAGTATTAGACTATTAGTATATATTAATCATTGTATTAATATTATGATTAATATTAATTTTAGTATTATTAGTGTTGGTTTTAGTATTAGTATTATTATTATCAATGTTGGTTTTAGTATTAGTATTAGTAGTTGTTGTTAGTGTAATATTAGTGTCAGTATTAGGGTGGCATAGGCAATTGTACGCTGCAATGTCCAGAGTTAAAAGTAGATTTGAGATAAAAAATATTTATCAACTCAGAATCTGGCGATATAACTAACTTTACGAGCAATGTTGTGTGCACAAAAGATTTTCAGCGAATATGAAGGTAAATCACAAACAAATGTATATTTTGATTCAATAAAATATTTTTCTTTGGGTATATCAACTGTTCAAAGTTTTTGTTCGTTTTATTTTATCCAAAATATTTTTATAAATAAAATTGATCCCGTGCATCGCACGGGTGAATTACTAGTTTGTCAAATAAAATTGAAAAAATAATTCTACAACTTATTATATTAGATAAAATAAATAGTCCTAAAATTTGAGGTGCTAAATAAAGTAGGGACAAACATATAATGTTAAGTTAAATGGTATGCAGTCTTGATATTACACATTACTTTTGATATTTTTTTATAGTATCTCGTATAATTCTTAAGCTACTATAAACTTTAAATAATATTTTTTTTTATTAAAACAAACTCTTAATCATTTTTCTTTTTCTGTAAGTAAATAATGTATGTGTTTTTTTAGAGGAATAACGTATGTTTTCACATTTATAAAATTGTCAACAAATAATTTAATAATATTTATTTTCGGTGGATTAGAACAACTTTTTATATTATAATTTCTTATTAATACTCACTATCATACGTAGCTATCAAAATACTTTCAATATTTAAATAATATATTATTCAAAATTAAGTAGATTTGTTTTGCTTTCTAATTTGATTTTAACGTATGTTTTCACATTTATAAAATTGTCAACAAATAATTTAATTAATATTTATTTTCGGTGGATTAGAGCAATTTTTTATATTATAATTTCTTATTAATACTCACTATCATACGTAGCTATCAAAATACTTTCAATATGTAAATAATATACTATTCAAAATTAATAAGTACATTTGTTTTGCTTTCTAAGTTGATTTTGATTAAACTTTGGAGGATGTGATACATGTAATGTTATTGTTTATATCAAACTAATTAATTTGTGATATATTTTTAATTTTATTAATGTCATTATATCTACTGTAACTTGAAGATAAAATATATATATGAATGGGTAAATACCATTTCCCCCATGTACTCTCTAACCCCAAATCACTTTACACACTCATATTCTTAATTGCATTCATTTACCCCCAAGCAACTTTCTCCATCAATTTTCTCGATTTTGACATTGAGGCTGTTTGGGCAAGGTCTGAAAATTAGAGAAATGCCCACTCACCTGGTTTAAATAGTTTGCATCGTTTTTCCACTCCCCTCTTCCATCAAATTTTCAATTCACATTCCTTAGAAAAAAACCAACTTTCTTCGTGATTTTTGGTTGTTTTCTTCCACAACATGGTATGGCTGGAAATAGTTAACCACAGTCATCAGAAAATATAGACTCAAGTAACATGAGAAGAAGTCGGAGTAGCGGGAATTCATCCACTAATTTTAATGAAAATAGAATCAATTTATGTAGTAAGTTTTTTAAGGTTCAATATGCTTTCACAAAGAATATGACGTCCTGAAATTATTGTGATTATTTCAAATGGGTCAATCCTCCTTTTTGTGAACTAGCTCGTGGTTGTGGTTATATTATCAACAAAAAGAAGTTAGAGCTTAAGAAAAAATGAAGAGTTTCAGTAAATGGTTGAACACTTTTCACGTGTAAATGAGGAACTGGAAGCAAAAAGTTTAGAATTGAAAACAAAAGAACTTATACAAAATAAAAATAAGGGAAACCAAAATTCCCATATAAAAACTCATTCCGAACAATATTATTCTATCTGAAAAGTCCCATATAAAAACTCCTACATCCAAAAAGTCCCAAACTATATTTTTCTATCTGAAAAGTCCCAAAATAAGAATACCAAATACTAGATTGTCCAAATAATCTACATTCAATTCATCCTATTAAACTTAATTTATTGGACTATAATATCATTAATAAGATATAATATCTGATTCATAATAAGAAATTATAATTGCACAGTTTTATTAGAGTATACATTCTAAATTAATTATTTTCGACTGGAAAAGGATGTAATCATTATTTATTCTTACAAATCGCCAATTCTTTTTTAAATTAATTATCATTCCGGGCTTCAACGTGAATATTAAAAGAGGTTCATAGATATGAATGAATTTTAGGAAAATAATTATAACAAAATTAATCACAAATCTCCCTAATTCTCTCTATGTAACTTATTTTATTGGTTAATGAAGTTTAGTGTAAAATAATTCAAGAGTAATAAAGATAAAAATATAAAACATTAATTAATTCATTATTAAAATTATTATAATGTGATATATAATACAAGATAAATATAAAAAAATTAATCACGAATCTTACTAATTCTCTTTATGTAAATTACTTTACTGGTTAATGAAATTTAGTGTGAAATAATTTAAGGGTAATCTGATATATAAAAGAAAGAAACGTTGGGCAACCCTAAGAAACCCTAATGGCATTTTTGTAATTATTTATTTTTAATATTGTTTTTTACTTATTTTTTAACTATATTTTTAACAATTATCAAAATTCATATTTGTTATTACTATATCTCAAATCCTAAGAAATAAAGATAGAAATTCGATTTGTTAAATTGATCATTTTTTTCACTTTTAAAATACGATCTCGTATATATAAACGAAAGAAACGTTGGGCAACCCTAAGAAACCCTATGACATTTTCTAATTATTTATTTTTAATATTATTTTTACTAATCTTCTAACTATATTTTTAAAAATTATCAAAATTCCTATTTTTCGTTAATATATCTCAAATCTTAAGAAATAAAGATAGAAATTCAATTTGTTAAATTGATCATTTTTTTCACTATTAAAATACGATCCCGTGCATCGCACGGGAAAACAAAATGCTAGTAAGAATAACAATATAAAAAAAAAAGTAATTAACTCATTATTAAAATTATTATAATGTCATATATAATACAAGATAAATATAACAAAATTAATGATCTCACTAATGCTCTCTATGTAAATTACTATATTAGTTAATGAAATTTAGTGTGAAATATTCAATAGTAATAAGGATAACAATATGAAAAAATAATTAATTCATTATTATAATTATTATAATATCATATATAACTAGTAATTCACCTGTGCGGTGCACGAACGTCAATTTTAAAATGAGAAAACAATAATAATATATGTAATTAACTATATTATTGTAACAAATCGAATTCAAGTAAAATAAAATTAAAAAAAGATATAACTTATCTGTTGATCCAGAGTTATAACATATCAAATGTAGTTAAATATTTACAATAAATGGTACAAATATTCTCTGTAATGCAATCAAATTCACCACGTGAATTTTATGCAAAATAGCCGACTTTAGCAATTAACATTATAGCGGATAATTCAAGCAAAATAACCTGCATGTTTATCATTATAGCGACTAATACTAATATTTATATTGATACCAATACTAATACTAATACTAATATACTAACTCTAATAATAATTCTAATATATTAATGCTAATAATAATACTAATATATTAATACTAATAAGAACATTAATGCTAATAATAATACTAATATATTAATACTAATAATAATATTTATGCTAATAATAATATAAATATGCTATCCTAAAACTAACATTGATTCTAAATATACTAATACTAATGTTAATACTAATACTAATACTAGTATTAATACTAATACTAATACTAATATTTTTACTAATACTCTTACCATTACCAATATCAATGAACCAATACTAATACCAATATCAATACCAATACGAATACCAATAGATATATAGTTCAATTATTTATAGACATGTAATCGACCTTAGTTCATATATTTCCATAAGTGAATGGGTCCCGATTTTAGTCACATAAAATCTAATCCGTTTATTATTTAGTTTCTACGTATTATATATGATACCAAATTGTAAATAAAGCCAATAATCGTTAGAATTCTAAAAAAAAGGTGCACAATATTGTTATTAATTATGATTACTATGTACTATTTTCTATATAAGATATTATATTATAGCTGTTATCGAATTTTATTATTTTAAGAGAAACAAAGTCTTATTATTTAGGGGTAATTTAGTCTTTTCCAGTTTTCTATCAAAGGGGTTATGTGCCCAATTTCATACCATATAAGGGAGTCATGTGTAAAATCTCAAAATGATAAGGGGGTTATGTGCCTAATTTCAAAATAAGGGGGTTATGTGTAAAATCTCAAAACCATGATGGGGTTATGTGCCTAATTTCATACCATAAGAGGGTTATGTGCAAAATATCAAAAATACAAGGAGGCTATGTGCCTAATTTCATACCATAAGGGGGTCATGTGCAAAAAGTCCAAACCACAATGGGGTTACATGCTATTTACCCTATATTTAATATGGATGTCCAAAACGAACGTCTTGGGTTAAGTTTCCTTTATTATTTTTGTGCATTTTTCAAAAACATTTTTTGACAAATTAAAAATATTAATTGTAATACCTCTACTAATATCATGATAAATTAATATAATTAAAGAAGATTTTACAAATGTGACTTTGCTCAGCAAAAGTCTAACAAGATTCACGTGATACTTAATTTCAAATCTCTGATAAATATCCTCTTGAGAAAATGGGGGAGTTATATAATTAGTAAAAGTATAGTAACTATTTTATTTGCCATTTAAGAGGTTCAAAACTATTTTATTTCTAAAGCCACCCAAAAAAAATCAGTTATTTCCTTTGCGATTTTAAATATACTAGAAAGGCCTTTTCATATATAACACTTCAATTCCTCAAAGTTTGAAAGAAATCTCAATCTTTGGTAACTAAACGAAATTAGTAACTCAAAACGAAATAAAACTAGAAATTGTACATATATATCGAAAAGACATAGTTATATCTTACATAAGGAAAAATGGTCTTTCCGACTTACGACATACCCTTTACCATTAGAGTTATAGAACATCGGACCCTACTATATACATAACAAAAGAGGGGCCCGGTTTATACGTAGTCTAGTCTAATCATCATCATCCTCCGAAGGGAGGATCATGTAGAAAATCGCAAAAACGGTGTCCAAAATCCTAGTAAGAAGTAAGCATAGATAAAACCACATAACCAACATCAAAACATTCGAAAGTTCTTCCATGTGAGTAATCTGGCCGGAGTCCCTTGTCAACACTGAATCAACCTGACTCGTCGAAACTACCTTGATTATCTGCATAATAAACAAATCTATGTAGCCTTTTTAGACTCAGCAAGAATTTTGAATATCAACGAACTATAATTAAGAATTTAACAACATAAACATATATAGATATAAGTTGCTTTTGTAATCGGGTCAAGACTATAAAATTTTTAATCATACACACACTACAACTTTTGTAGTTATAACGATTCTATTGCTTTTAAGTGCTTATGAAAATCTACCTATCTGTTCAGACAGATTACGTGTTACTACGTTAGGTGTCGTAACATAATTCTTGTGTTGTCACAGTAATTAATCTACTAAAAGTGGAATAAAGAACACAAGAATTTAATGTGGTTCGGATACAAACGTACCCTACGTCCACGAGGACTTGCAAACTAGTTCAGATTTACAGTGTACATTAATAGGACTTAGTAAAAATACTGAAGACTCCCTCTTTATGTCGTATGTCATTCTTGCACACGACTCGAACTTGTTGATATTCAAAGCAATTCCTCCATCCGCACTCTTGGACTTCCTCCAATGTTGAACTCCCTTCAAACGACAGATCGACCTCTCCCGAGATCTTTTAAGCACTTCTCCCGAAACGCCGATCTTCTTTATGGCCTGGTAGAAGAAACCCGTCCTGTTGCCACACCTAATGTGCCGACAAGGCTGCAGCACGGGCTGCACCCTTCAAAACCTTAATGCTGAGATTTTTTCGATTAAAGCTCAATGGGACTTATATGAGGTTGATGGCCTTATATAGGCACGAAATCACCACCCTAAACCTAACTTGGGACCTAAAAAATCGATTTAACTAGGTAATAAAATCCTAGTCGATTTCTATTTCTATTCTAGATAAGTACAAAAGATACCAAACTAGAATATAATACATGAAAATAAATCTAAGTTCTAATAAGAATATTAAAAGAATAGGACTCTAATTAAATCCAAAATAAAAATGAAAAACAAATCTTTGTCAATCTTTAATTTCCACGTATGGCGGATTTCTTCAATATCCACTAACAGAAATCTGGCGCCAACAGTAGTTATAATGATTCTATAGCTTTTATACTCTGCATATTAATTTATTTTCTTCTTTAATTCCCATGACTCCATAATCTGCAAAAATATTCACATCAGAAACATATATGCCTGATATGGAAATATAATATGGATCCATTGGTAATTCAATTAGAACTTCAATATAAACGTAGGTTTCTGAACCCGATCGACGTGGAATCAAACCACACACTTTTATTCTATAGTTAGAGCACCGGTCCCTCCATACTCGTGTTTATTAAATATCTACTCTGAGTGATTCCCGTTTTGTTTTTTCGAAAAAATGATGCAAATGGTTAGACAAACAATCAACAATCCTATGATTACCTTAATTAGCACAATTAACAAATAAAATATACTTTATATACACCATATAGTCAACACCTCACTTACACACAATTAAAGAATTACTGTATAGTAATGCATGTATGTGTCCATATAACAACACATAAATTTAAGACTTGAACCTCTAAGCTTCCTAAACATGCACTTACCTAACGATTCCATGCACGGCTAATAAATTCCTATATGAAATTTAAATGTCTAAATTTCCAAATTTCAATTTTAATTAAAATAAAAAGAATGATTTCAACTATGCCTAGTCTTGAGAAATCTTTGAGGATTAATACTTTTAGAAATTATCTAGAAGGAAAATTTCTATAATCTTTTGCTTAATAAGTAAAAATTATTTTTTTCTTTCAAACATATATTTATATATGTAAACATATTCACTAGGAATGCAAGCAATGGTTCGAATCTTGCCTGGATTGAGATTTAGAAGAAGAAAATTACTAGAAACCAGAAAAAAGACGCATGCAACACAAGATCTTCAAATCTTCTTAAACAATACCAAGATTAACGAGGAACTCCTGACCGATTGAGATAAACCGAGAGAGTGATTTTGATGATACGAACACGGGGTGATGAGAGGTTTCTCGAGGTAATTGAGGCTGGATTATTGTTAATATTTTGGAGAGATTGTTATATCTTGATCCATAATAAAAGGTTTGGCATTGATATATATGTGCAGTAGAAAGAAGAAGTTGAGGATTTAATTTCCTAGAAATTCCTAATGCCGTGAAGAAGGAGTAGAGACTTTTGGTCTTCTTCCTTAACTAGGGAGAGTAAATCTCGATTTTAGTGAAATGAAGGAATAAAGAATTTCATAAGAAATTCTAATACTGCGTAATAGGAGGTACAAGTTTATATAAGATGAGGTACAACACCAAAAAGCATGTCATAAAAATTTAGGTAAGGCAATATAATCCAATAGGAAAATTCAATGTCTTTTTCCTAATTGATCTCTATACCTCTAAGTGCAATTCCCTAGGTGAGAGTTAGTATAGTAAGTTTTCTTATTTTAGCTCGCAACACATTGTATTTCAAATTCCTAAATAATTTTCTAAGAATTTCTTATCCCTATAATGTAGACAATTAGACAAATAAATAAAATACACATATTTAATTTCCTACTTAGGAAAGAAGCACATACACGTGTATATATATATATATATATATATATATATATATATATATATATATATATATATATATATATATATATATATATATATATATATATAATAAAATGCAATGAAGCCTAATTACTGAGAGTTTGCTATTCCACATCAATTGGAATAGGCCATGCACGCAATGGATGATGATAAAAATTTAATTATATAAAAGGGTGACGAGGAAGTGGGGTGTTAAATTAATTTTGTATTTGACATATTTGCACAATAATAATTTTGAATATATTGTTTATCTAAATTGTTGGATATTTGACTCTGGAGTCGAATATAATTTAATTGTTTTGGCTTTCTTAAAACAAATTTATTATTTCCGAATTTATTATTATTATAGGAATTATTGTTTTTAATTCGGATTTATTTAGTCGACGGTTATTGTAAGCTTAGTGGGTAGCTTTTTAACCACATGCATGTTTAACTAATCCATTAATCCATTATCCCACTTACCATTATCTCTCGTAATGTGTTTATTTCATGCAGGGCAAGGAGCTCTTGGAATCTATAAACAGGAAAAGAACTCATTTTATTTCTCACATTTTCTGCAGAGAGTTGAGAGCACAAAGCTGCGGGTGTTGGAACACCTTTACCAACACCTTATTTTCTTAATGGATTTCTCACTACATAATTGAGTCTCATTTGTATTCTTCTGAATACTGTTTTATATTCCTAGAGAGTTGTTAATCTATAGATTTTAGGAATTGATTTACGAAGAAATCAACTTGTGATTTCTTCTTAGAAGAAAAGATCTTGACTTCTCATTTGTATTCTTTTGAATATTGTTTAGTATTCCTAGAGCTGTTAAGCTTTAAAGTCTAGGACTTGGTTTACAAAGAAATCAACTTGTGATTTCTTCTTAGAAGAGAAGATATTGGCTTCTCATTTGTTTTATTTTCGCCTATTGTTGGGGCTAAACACCTAACACGCAAGTGCACGTATCGCAAACAAGTAGTAAAAGTGGACTCGTGAGAGTCGGTTGTCGATCCCACATGGAATACTCAAATTATCTAATCATCAGTACCAAATTCTAACAATTATGATTTTTATCCAGCCTACGCAAAGTTGTCAAATTTAATCAATTAAACAATTAAACTAATTATGAAAGCAAATAAACACGAGAAAATATCAAGTAAAAACGGACCTAGAATTTTATATTCCCCCTATGAAAGAATTGCTCACCCAAAACCCCTCAATTATGAAATATATGATTCATGATTGTTAACCCGAGACACTAATTTACTCATAACCCGCTGTCGCGTGTATTATGAGTCTATTATTCAGAAACTGCTCACTATATGTCTATGCAAACAAATTATGAATAAAGGATTAACTAACAAGTCTCGTAAATGGCTACCTAAGGTGATATCTGTATGTCTACGACACCACATGCAATTGACACACTCATCCGGTGAAAACTATTCGAAGGTTCTTATACTTACCGTCTAATTATCAAAATAGCTTTGTCGAGTCAATCCCAATAATCACAGATAAAGCACATAAATTGATCACGTTCATGCACCAACAATCATAACAAGTATAAGAAATAATCATAAAATCATAATTGCATAATCTCAAGAAAACGGGTTCACCATCCCCACATAGGGTTCCAACAAAATCCTAGATTAAAAACTTAGCTACTCATGTTCTCTACAAAAAACATAATAAAAATATAAAAAGACATAGATTAAGAAAAGATAGATAAAAGAAGAATTGTGATGAAGATTTGTCAATTCTCCGTCTTCGATTCTTCGTTCTCTCGCTCCTCTCGCTCCAAGGTTGTCTTCAAAAGTCCTCTAATTCGTGCTTGGTTTGGGCTTAAATAGATGTCTTAACTTGATAGATGATTTTAGGTTTCCTTGTGTGATTAAAAGTCCAAAATTGTCTCCAGCGTGTTTTAACGCGGCCGCGCGAAAATCAGTGCAATTTTCACACGGCCGCGCGAGAATCGCCGAATCCTTCTGCCCAAGTTCTGCAGTTGGCACGGCCGTCCCAGTTTTAAGTGTAAATATGGGACGGCCGTCCCATGCCAATTTCTTCAGATTTTTTATTATTTCACTTTTGGCCCATATTTTCTCCAAAATTGCAGTTTTGACCCTATACTTTTCCAATTCTTCAATTTGTACATAAAATACAATAAATCAACTTTTTAAGCACCAATTATCGTTAAATCACACCAAAAGCTCAAATATAAAGATACGATAAAGTGTAAAAATATATACTTAACACACCCCCAAACTTGATCTTTTGTTTGTCCTCAAGCAAAAACTAGCAACTTTCACAACAACACTTTCAACAATTGCCTCTCATCACATAGATTAATGGTCAACTTTCATTTTTTTCAGAACTTGCAATTAGCATGACAATTCTCAAAAAATTACAAGCTCGTAATTCAAAGATACGTATTCACTCACCATTGCTAAAAACCACAAACCATGCTATCGCTTCAAGTATCCCATATCTGTACATTAAAAATGGAGAAAATTTGTACTTACATAATAATATTCAACTCCAAAGACTCACCAAATTTCTTTACTCGGCTAGTATCAAATAATTGAGCTATTGGGATCATTGGGACTTTTTGGCTGTCAAATGTTGGGCTTTTTGGTTCGAGGTAGGAGATATGGGTATAGGTGGCTATGCTTCTTGAATTGAGGTGATTACGCCAAATTTTGAAAGATAGGCGTTTGAAACAATGAATTCACCTCTAAGGACTTTAATAAACTCGATTCTTAAGAGTTCAAAAGTCTCCACTTTTGCTCTTAAGACAATGGATCGAGCTTTCAAAACAATTCAACCACTAGTCCTTACTTTCCCTTCTAGTCTCATCTTCTTCTTCTTTTTTTTTTTTTTTTTTTTCGAAGAAGAAGAAGGACCTTATAATTTTTTTCAAAGAATCTCCAAAGGGTAATTTTTCAAGAATCTCCATTTATTCTACCTTATACACATTGACTAAAAGAAAGAACACCGTTTCTCCAAGGCTCAATCAAGGTTCGAATGATAAAATTTAAAGGTAGGCTTGAAAGGCTCAAACGGTTCAAAGATGGCCCAAATCACTTCCCAAATTGCTCAACAATTTAATATTTCACTTTGTAAATTCGTAAGGCAAGTTCTAAAACCGAATAGCATATGATATAGCATAAATTAATTCTGCGTTTTAAAACACAAAACTTTCAACCAAAGCAAGGCATAATTCGTGATTCCTAACAATGACTCCTTCCTACGACACTTTGAATCAAAAGCTCACCAAAATTCAATCACAATCAAGATAAAGCAAGCAGTTTCATTATTAAACATCAACCATCTTTCATCATCATGATTCATCGAAGCATTTATCTCAACACAATTTTTTTTTTCGAAAGCAATAACTAAAATAAAATAAAAAACCTAAGGCATGCAAACTAAAAAAATAAAGCACATAAAAGCAAGTAATTATCCACCCCCAAACTTAAAATCCACATTGCCCTCAATGAAATTAACATGAAGTTTAAGGATATAATACACCTGACTTAATCGACATGGCCATCTCCGGGTTGCTGGAATTTTCGCCTTTTATTGTGCTTCTGTCCATCTGGCACGGCCGTGTCAGTTTTGAACTGATTTTCGCACGGCCGTGCGAATTGCAAAATTGGGGCAGTAGCTGTCTATTTCTCGCACGGCCGTGTGAGATCATAGTGTTATTCTCGCACGGCCGCGCCCCTAGCCAAAATCGGACAGTAGCTTCCCGGATTTTCCAGACGGTCGTATGACATTTTGCCTTGTTTTGGGACGGCCGTATGAGCGCCATAGCTGCGATTTCTTGGTCCTGATAATTAAAATTATGCTTAAATTGTTAGCTTGCATGCTTATAAAATAAATAAATAAAATAAAACAAGAAAAAATAAATAAAAAAAACGAAAATCTCGGGTTGCCTCCCGAGAAGCGCTAAGTTTATAGTATTCAGCCAGAGTTTGTTCCTGCTCTTCAATTCCTTAGCGTTTGAACCCATCTCCTCACTTCCTATTGGAGAAAGTCTTGAATAAATGGGTTGATCCGATTCTTCTTTCGACTGGTTCGCTTAGGAATGCCCTTGAATTTATTCTTCTTGATGTCATGAGGCTTGCCAACATCGTCTTTAGAACCCCAACTCTTTTGACTATCTCTCGGAAGATTGGAAATTGAGTTCACAAAATAAACTTGCTCCTTCCGACTCCCGTTTCCGCCATCATCTCCTGCACTCAAAGATGCTTTCCCATGGTCCAAGATCAAAACATCAAAATTTTAATGATTTGTAAAATCCATAAGATGAATAGCAAAACAATCATTATTATCACATGGATTTTTATTAGCACTAAAAACATTAAATTTGATCGTTTGATCATGCACCGTCATTGTAAGATCACCACTAGCACAATCAATTAGATTTTTCGACGTGGCTAAAAACGGTCTCCCTAAAATAAGAGGTATCTCCATATCTTCATCTATATCAAGTATAACAAAATCAACAGGGAAGATAAATGTGTTCACTTTTACTAACACATTCTCTAAAATACCTTTTGGGTAAACTAAAGACCTATCGGCTAATTGAAGAGTTATAGCCGTCGGTTCAATCTCACCTAACCCATGATTTTTATAAGTGGAATAAGGCATAAGATTAATGCTAGCGCCTAAATCAATGAGCGATCTAAAATTTTTACCTCCTATAGTACAAGGAATAGTGAACTTACCTGGATCGCCGAGTTTTTGTGGAAGGGGTCGTGTAAGAATTGCACTGCATTGCTCCATGAGTTGGATCATCTCATTCCCTTGCAATTTCTTTCTCTTTGTCACGAGATCCTTGAGGAATTTCACCCACTTTGGCATCTTTTGAAGGGCTTCGATAAAAGGGATGTTTATGTGAATCTCCTCCAATTTTTCCAAAAACCCTTGGTATTCGGCATCGAGCTTCTTCTTTATAAATGTTTGAGGGTATGGAATTGGAGGGGCTCTTGAAATCACAGTTGATGGTGGTTCTCCTTGAGTTGTTTCTTTTGCCTCCATCACTCTTGGCTTCTCGATTACCGCGCTTCTCTTCTCTTTTCGTCGGGCTTCCTCCAATTGTCTCCCATTCCTTAAACTTACAGCGTTGCACTGCTCGATGTTGCTCTTTCGAGGATCTTCCGTATTCGACGGCAGTGCTCCCGATGGCCTCGCGGTTAGCTGGGTTGCAAGTTGACCCATCTGTGTTTCCAAATTTCGGATGGAGGCTTGAGTGGTTATCATAAATTGCGCCAAGATATTTGCGAGATCTCCACATTTGGGGGTAGCTTGAGGCGGATTTTGGAATCCGAAAGCTGGCCGTGAATAATTAGGAGGTTGACCTTGAGGTGGTGCTTGCCTTTGTCCTTGCTGATTTCCTCCCCATCGAAAGTTGGGGTGATCTTTCCATCCCGGATTATAAGTGTTGGAGTAGGGGTTCATCTGTTGTCGGTTGGTGTCATTCACATAATTTAGAGACTCCGTTTCTTCTACGCTCTGGTCGGGACCTTGGACTGCATGAACTTACTGAGTTTGCAAAGCTGCCACTTGCTTTGATAGCTTTTCTAGCTGAGCAGTTATTGCGGTGACCCCGTCTAACTCCAAAATTCCTCCCGTCTTAACGGCTCCGCTATTTGACCTGTCCGATGCCCGCATGTATTTATTTCTAGAGATTTGCTCCAAGAGTTCGTATGCTTCGTCATATGTCAAACTCATGAACATTCCTCCAGCTGCAGAATCGAGCACAGTCCTCGAATTATCTTGCAATCCATCGTAGAATATTTGCAGCTGGCGCCACTCTTGAAGGCCGTGATTCGGGCATCTCCGAATTAATTGTTTGAACCGCTCCCACGTCTCGAATAACGCTTCACTGGCTTCTTGTATGAAATTTTGTATTTCTCTCCGGATTCTTTCAGTTTTTGTTGGGGAGTTATATGTGTTCATGAAGAGTTGTGCTAGCTGGGGCCAAGACGAGATGGAGTGTAGTGCACGAGTTTGTAACCATTCTCGGGCTGCTTCTTGTAAAGAGTGCTTGAACAGGCGGAGTTGCAGTGCTTCGGGTGATACTCCATTCATCTTGTGCGAATCACACGTTTCGAGAAAGTTGACCAAGTGAAGATGCGGATCTTCATGAGCTAATCCGCTGAACAACCCATTGTTTTGGAGCAAAGTAAGGAGTCCCGCTCGAATTTCGAAATTGTTGGCTTCAATGGGGGGCTGCTGGATGCTTGATTGAAACCCATTGAGTGTTGGAACGGTGTACTCATGCAATGCTCGTTGGCGAGGTGGTGGATTAATTAACTGAAGTTGCTCTTGCTCGTTGACGATATTTCCTGCCGCATTCGGTAGGCGCCCTTGGTCATCTCTCCTACGAATAACCTCTTCTTCCATTGTTGCGGGAATGTTTTGAACTAACCGTTGATTTCTCTTGGCGTGCCTAAACGTTCGCTCAATTTCAGGATCAAAAGGTAGCAAGCTTGTGTCGAGTCCTCTTCGCATAAAAAGTACCTAAAAAAAATAATAAGCATAAAATAAGCAAATAAAATAATTAAATAAAATAAATAAAACGACTGAAGTAAGAAAAATTGCTCAAATTTAATATTAGGATAAATAGATAATTTAGCCGTATTCCCCGGCAACGGCGCCAAAAACTTGTTGGGGCTAAATACCTAACACGCAAGTGCACGTATCCCAAACAAGTAGTAAAAGTGGACTCGTGAGAGTCGGATGTCGATCCCACAGGGAATACTCAAATTATCTAATCCTAAGTATCAAATTCTAACAATTATGATTTTTATCCAGCCTACGCAAAGTTGTCAAATTTAATCAATTAAACAATTAAACTAATTATGAAAGCAAATAAACACGAGAAAATATCAAGTAAAAACGGACCTAGAATTTTATCTTCCCCCTATGCAAGAATTGCTCACCAAAACCCCTCAATTATGAAATATATGATTCATGATTATTAACCCGAGACACTAATTTACTCATAACCCGCTGTCGCGTGTATTATGAGTCTATTATTCAGAAACGGTTCACTATATGTCTATGGAAACAAATTATGAATAAAACATTAACTAACAAGTCTCGTAAATGGCTACCTAAGGTGATATCTGTATGTCTACGACACCACATGCAATTAACACACTCATCCGGTGAAAACTATTCGAATGTTCTTATACTTACCGTCTAATTATCAAAATAGCTCTGTCGAGTCAATCCCAATAGTCACAGATAAAGCACATAAATTGATCAAGTTCATGCACCAACAATCATAACAAGTATAAGAAATAATCATAAAATCATAATTGCATAATCTCAAGAAAACGGGTTCACCATCCGCACATAGGGTTCCAACAAAATCCTAGATTAAAAACTTAGCTACTCATGTTCTCTACGAAAAACATAATAAAAATATAAAAAGACATAGATTAAGAAAAGATAGATAAAAGAAGAATTGTGATGAAGATTTGTCAATTCTCCGTCTCCGATTCTTCGTTCTCTCGCTCCAAGGTTGTCTTCAAAAGTCCTCTAACTCGTGCTTGGTTTGGGCTTAAATAGATGTCTTAACTTGGTAGATGATTTTAGGTTTCCTTGTGTGATTAAAAGTCCAAAATTTTCTCCAGCGTGTTTTGGTGCGGCCGCGCGAAAATCAGTGCAATTCTCACACGGCCACGCGAGAATCGCCGAAACCTTATGCCCAAGTTCTGCAGTTAGCACGACCGTCCCAGTTTTAAGTGTAAATCTGGGACGGCCGTCCCATGCCAATTTCTTCAGATTTTTTATTTTTTCACTTTTGGCCCATATTTTCTCCAAAATTACAGTTTTGATCCCATACTTTTCCAATTATTCAATTTGTACCTAAAATACAATAAATCAACTTTTTAAGCACCAATTATCGTTAAATCACACCAAAAGCTCAAATAAAAAGATACGATAAAGTGTATAAATATATACTTAACACCTATGAAGGCTCCCTCCACAAGTTATATACTTGTGGATAATGATTTAAAACTTGTGTCATTTATATTTTGCTGCAAAATATTTCTCGACACAAGTTTTCTTCATTTGAAAGAAATTTCCTATTTTATATCGATTTATATTATTATACACGAATTCGGGTGCATTGAATTCTTTCAGAAAAATAGTATTTAAGTTATTTGAAGTATATTGATATGCCTATTGGCCCAGCCCAATAGACCCATATTTACTGGGCCACATGCTCAATTTAATAGCTATTTCTACGGAGGTCCAATCACATCCAAATAAGGTTAGTCCCGATAAATTGATCTCGGCCCAATCAATAAAGTATAAATATAACTTAAGTTCATTTAATTAAGGGACGCTATTATTATTCAATCAATTTTTCTATTCAAATTCTCTCTACAATTATCGACTATCTTCTTGTCTGACTTGAGCGTCGGAGGGGTTTCCACCGGATCAACCCCCGGCCTAGTTCATATGTTCTTTGTTCGCAGGTATCTCAGGGCCATCTAGCACGTGAGTAGTGATCCACTTTGCTCTCCCAGCTCCCTCGATCTCAACTATTTAAGGTGATCTATTTTTAGCATCATCATAATGGCGCCGTCTGTGGAAAAGCATACAAGATCACGTAGCGAGCATGATGTCCCTGAGTCATCTACTCGAAGAGAACGTGCCAATGCTAACAACATTCCACCTCGTGGAGGCTCTAGCTTGCCACTTCCTCCTCGTAATCAGGATCCACCTCATGAGGTCCAGATAAATCCCCCGCAGGATCCACCACTCCCTGCTCCTCGAACGGTTCAAATAACCGAAGAGGCCCTCCAGCACATGATTGCGGAAGTTTCAGCTCGAGCTGCCACTGAAGCAGTGGCACAATACATCGCCACAACGGGAGTCAACGCTCTCCTTGCATCTCCACCTGTGGCACAATGAGCTCCACCGCCACCGAATAACACATCCACCTCAGACCTTAGGTCTCGAATGCAACAATCTGCTCATCGCCATAATGCACGAACTGGGCGACAAGTCCCACGTTCACCTTCAAGAGGCAACGCCTCTCGCCAACGAGTACCTCCACACAATGCTGGAGATGATGAGATTAACAGTCGGGTATCTCTCTCAAATCACCTCCCCCACATAGGTAATCCTATTGTTGGAAGGGCAATACCTCCAATAAGGCGCAGTCCCTTCACTATCGCAATAATCAATGAGATACTACCCCAACGGGTAAAGGTCTCGAGTCTACCGCAGTTCGATGGAACTAGTGACCCACATGAGCACCTTGAAAAGTTTTACGCTATGGCAGATCTATATGGCCCAACTGATGCGGCGATGTACAAGATGTTTCGCTCTCCGAACGAGCATTGAGCTGGTTCAACTCCTTGCCCACTGGGTCAATTGAAGCTCTCTCCCAACTAACGGATCGCTTCACCCACCATTTCGCTATCAATAAAGAGTACGCTAAGACTCCCGCATACCTCTTCACTATCACCCAGAGAGAGGGCGAAACCCTCCGCAACTACATTCAACGATTTGTAGAGGTAGCTAACAAAGTTCCTAACGTGGGAGGAAGTATGCTCTCTGGAATCATTCAACAAAACTTGAAGGAAAGTAGATTCAAGGAATCTATTGCAGGAAGACATCCAACCACTATGGAAGAGCTACTAAGTCGCGCTGAGAAACACGTGCGCATCGAAGAGGCTTCCGCTCCCCCTCCTCCCAAGAGGAAAAGAGATGAAGATCAATTCAACACCCGGCGACGAGATGGCCGACGACAATCGTCGACATCTCATTGACAATCTCCTTCTAAATCTCTGGACTTCCAATGATGTCAATGACACTTGGAGTCTCTGGAGCTCATAACATTGTTAGTAATCGCATCATCCTAAACTGGGGGGCTACCCTACCGTAAGGATGATGAATCCCCTCACCTCTCTACATCAATTGGACGAAACCCCTACATCAGCTACTTAGTACGAGTTTAGTTATTTCTCGCGATTCGCTCCTATTTGTTTAAGTCACATTCGCCTCAATATGCTTGTAATCTTCACATTTTCAAGCAATGAATAAAGCAAATTATTTCCCTTACACTCGGTGTTATTGCTCTGCCACTACATAATTATTTGCTCAAGTCAACCTTAACCCTGGGAACACTTAGAGATGTTATGATTATCTATATAGTCTGGCCAACTTGATTTCATAAACTTCTCTATCTGTCTTCATTGGGTTCTACATTTAAAACGTTGTCACGGTCCTAACATATTTACGACCCATGAGGTCTAACAAGGGGCACGATCCCCATAAAAAAATCTTGAGAGTCTAATCCCCTCATCAAGTACATCACGCACAATGCTAAATGTAAACACATATAAGCAACGCGTCAAACCAATGACAACGTCATACAAAATAAACGTCAAATGAAATAGTAATGGGCAAACCCATCTACTCCAAATATGAAGAAAAAATGAAGAACCTACAATTCCACGCACCTCGGGCCACGTTCCATAAAAAAAAGAGAGAAGAAGAATATAAAAGAAGGAAAATACGGTATAAAAAAAAAAAAAAAAAAAAAAAAATTTGCACCTTACCACCCCCCCCCCACCCACCCACCCCCCCGCGCGTCGCGCGGAACCTACCCAGCGCGACGCGCCCCCGCCCCCACCCACCCCACCCCACCCCACCCTACCACTCTCCTTTCCCCCCCATGTGCACGTGCAGCCCTTCCTCTCTCTCTCTCCTCACCCACCCCCTCCCTCTCCCCCTCTCTTTCTCTCTCTCTCTCTCTCTCTCTCTCTCTCTCTTCTTTTCTCTCACTCACCCCCCTCCCCCCACGTGGCCCGTGTTAGAGTAGGTGACCGACAAGCCAACTTGTGGCTGTGGTCTTTATCTTATTTCATGTAATAAAACAATCATTTTTCGTTCGTAATAATAAAATATCTTATTTGGCATTCTATATCTGTTATCCCATGCAAGTAGCATAGATATAGTCCTAACGAGTTACTCTATTACTGTGAGTTGATCTAGTAGAATCGCGAGATAACTCAGCAATGTAATGTAATTGTTAAACCTTGTTCCTAGTCGATGGGTTACGCCAATAATGAGGATACCGGCCTTTCGCTTTTGAGACTAGCACTTAGTGTATGTGTACTGCGTCTCATCAGTCCTCGGTGTTATGACATCGGCATACTTGAGTGGGTGCTCATATTAGATGAGTTCACTGAACTCCCTCGCCCTAGAAATCTATAAGTGGTTCTCATTCATCGAGTAATAGGTTTCTAAGATATAGTTGTACACCATTAGTGCTTAAGACCCAGACATCACCGTGACTTCACTAGAGGACCGATTGTATCGTGACCTGTCCCTGAGTCCCACCGCGGACCACTCCAAGGGCCAACGTTCGTGCAATCCGAAATCTAGAGTGAAGTATGTGCATTGTAGTAGGGGATTCGAGCGCTTGAGTAGTCATGGATGTCCTGTGTGTTCTGACGGTTTATAATCCATGGAATCTCTGGCCAGAGTTGATAGTGGGGTGATTAGGGAAATGTGTTTCCCTAAGTCGCACACGAACGGATTTATAATACCTAGAACGTTCGCACAGTTATTGAACTTTATAAGAGGTCTCGGTGAACCAATGCCTCTAGTTCAATCGGGACATGTGCTGCGAAAGGATCGTACTGTACGCTAACTATATCATAAGGTTCTTGCAGGCACTTCACTTGTATCTAGGGAATCATGATGCGTAGTTGCTAGACGCCAATCTTGATTCGTTGGGCACCGATTTGATCGGGGATTAGGTAAAATGAGTTTTACTCTAATCGGGACTCTTGGGAGGAGTTCGTATAAGAACAATGTGTTGTTCGAATCACAAAGAGTTGTGAGCCCACGGCTAGCATACACCTGAACCATTGAGGGTGACACTTCTCGTGTAATATAGATCCTTGATAACAACAAGCATAGATTAATGTGTTAATCTTTGAACGATTGGATGTCGATATGATTGAATCCAAGATTCGTAATTGTGGATTGCGAATCGGAATAAACGTAGAGAAAGAGAGACATGCGGAATTTAGTGAACTTTCTAAATTGGGAAGTTTCCCGATTTAGCAAGTCCACTTAAGTGGAAGTTTCCAATTTTGGAAATTGAAAATTTCGATGAGACACTCGTATCGACGAGGACTTTGAGCTCGTCACAAATATAATTTTGTTATAGTTTTGTGAACGATCGTTTACTAGAAACGAGGCCGACGAGGGAATGGGCTTAATGCATCAGTGGGTCAAGCCCAATGACTTAAACCCACTAGGGTTGAAAACCCAAAGTATAAATGGACCTCAAACAAGAGTTTGAGATCAGATTTTTTGCACCAAACCCTAGCCGCTCATCCCCTTCGGCTGTTGCTGCCCCGCCGCGCCACCGCCGATCACCGCCGGAAAACCGCCGGTTTTCTCCTCTCTTCTCCTTCGTTTATTCTTGTTGTTTATCTAAATCGTTTACATCTAGCGCTGTAGTTCGAGTGGGTCGAAAATACGAGGTGAAACCTAATTGGAGAGGAGCTGCTGCCCCGACGAAATCCACGCACCGCCGCTGCACCGCCGCACGCGCCGCTGCGCCGTCCACGCGTCGCCGCTGCTGCTGCCACGCGTCGCCGTTCGCCGCTTGCTGGATCAGCTTGCTCAGCCGTGAGTTGCAGCCCCGAGGATTGGTAATTTGCAGCTTGTACGTGATTGGTTCTAGGTTTCGATTCGTCGAAATCTCACGCTACAAGAGGTAAATAAATCGAAACTTTCGTAAATTAATTCGAGCATGTTTGTATGAATTATAATTTATGATTATGAGTAATATGTGATTACGTGTTTCGATTTTATTGAATGATGAACAAGCATGTTTCATAATTTTCGGTTTTACGTGTTTTCAATTAAATCGATAATTACCATATGTATGGCGGAAGCGTTAAGGTACGTTGACTATGTGATTAGTTTTTGCATGTAATCGAAACTAGTTCGATCTAAAAATTTTAAATTCCGCAGCGTATACATGAATGATCCCCAACAGTGGTATCAGAGCCACGGGTTAATCGTTTATTTGTCAACGTGTTTATCGTTTTCGAAAGCATGCTTCGATTTGTTGAATTGTTGAATTTTTGGTGTTATCAAATTGGGTGGTTTAATATTAATTAAATATTTTGAATATTTCAGAAAATGTAAAAATTTTTAATTTAGAAAATCGTTTTTTTTTTCTGCTGTTTTTTCCAGCTGACCGAACCGGTCCAACCGGTCCGGTCAGCACACAAAAAAAAAAAATTAATTTAATTTTCTGAGATTAATATTAAAATTAATTGATTTTAAATTTTTGAAATTATTTATCAATTAAACCCAATTAGATAATTGATCCATTAATTTAATTTGAATTCAAAGAATACTGTTGGATTAATTATTTAATTTAATCGTTAAATTAGTTTAATTAATGGAACACAAATTAGATGGCAAATAATTAATGGACTTCATTCTTATTTGATTGATTTATGAATGAACCGAGTCCGTTAAATATATTTGCAATTAATCGTATTAATTAATTCATTCATGAGATGAATAATTGTGATTAAGTACGATGATGATCGTATGTCTCTCTTAGGATCCATATGCGTTTCCACATACCTAGAGAACATAGTTGTAGGAATCACAAACGATCATAACCTAAAACTTCCGATGAGCTAATAAGATTTAAAAAACAAAATCCCTCATTCTTAATCAAGAATAATTATCAAGCTATAAAGAAAAAAAAAAACAAATTGTTGGATTTTTCTTTCCTTCTACCAACAATTAAATTATGTGTAGCCTCTCATAATAGTGCAGTAAGCCGTGTTAGCGGGGAGTGCTATTGTGGGATAAGCTGTAATTTAATTGACATTAGATGGAGATACGGTCATAGATAAAATTATATTGGATTAATGTGGTCGGCTAGATTAACTAGGGATTGCATTAGTTTGATATAGTTGGATCTATGACATCTCATATTGGTAGGCTAGACTTGACACACGAAGATTTTGATATTCGCTAGATTAACTTAGGTCATTATCAAGTGTGAGGTAAATCGAACTTTAGGGTCACATAGTGATGTGATTGATAGTACTCTACCTTTAGGCTTATGTAATCGGGATAGATTAACTACGGGTTACATTAGCGCTATTGGACCTAAAGCCCATTAAGGAAAAATAAGTTTTCTCGATTGTCTGCTAGAGGGTGGTGGAATTCGATAAAATTAGTGGGAGAACAATTAAAACATAAAAGTCCAAAATTTTAATTGTAACGATTATTACGAACTAAACTCTAATTATTGTCTTCTAAAAATTTTCTCAGCAACAATGTCCAAACATCCCCTTTCCTCAATCCTCGACCAAAACAAACTCACCGGTCCAAACTATTTGGATTGGCTTCGCAATCTGAAACTTGTGCTCCAAGTCGAGGAGCGTCTCTATGTGCTCAATGAACGTCCCCCCGTTGCTCTTCCTGCGACTGCTACTGCTGACGAGACTGCCACTTTCGAGGCATGGAAGAAGGACGACCTCCATGCGAGATGCTACATGCTAGCATCCATGGTGCCAGAGCTCGCGAGGAAGTATGAGTCTCACGTGCATGCTTATGATATCAAGCATCATCTTGAAAGCATGTACAGTGAGAATACTAGGTGATCCAGCCCGGGATTGCTTGATGGATCCAATAAAGACCAAAGGCCCAAACAAGATCAAAAGGCACCGTTCAAGCCCATTAATAGAAGAAGGCCCATCAAACTGGTACAGGTTGGGCGAGAGGGACCAGGCCGCGGATCGCGAGTAGCCCGCGTGCGAGAGGCTTCTCGCTGCCTCACTCTCTCGCCTAGCAGCTTCACTCCCCTCACCTGCGCTGCTCCGCATCTCTCGCTAGGCTGCTCGCCCCCGACCGGAGGTGATCATTGCTGCACATGGGGGTATTTAATGCACGTCCAATCTACTGACAAGCGCAGAGGAATGTCTCTTCGACCCCTACTTTTTGCCCCCGCAGCCGCCAATGAAATGACAGATTAAACCGCATTGAAGGTAATTTGAGGTCCGGATGCTTAATTACCGCGATGGGACAGGTAAATTAAATTGAAGAGTATTTGACGTCCGTCCCTTTTTTCTAGTATAAATAGGGGCAGTAAATACAGGTAAAAAGAACAAGCATACATACCTAAATTACGCACATAAACATAGTATCTTCTTCAGAAATTTACTGACTTGGCCGTCGGAGTGCTAACTCCGGCCTAAGTCCGGTTCTTTTCTTCCTTTGTAGGTTTGTTGTGGTCCCCGGTCCAAATCCAGGCCTATTCAACTCTTTAAACCAGCCCACCACGAATCCAGTCGGATCAAATGGCACCGTCTGTGGGAAACCGTTGAGCAAAGCTGTGGCAACGTTTTCCTTTAAAAGCACCTTTATCTGTTTTCCGTTAATTAGTATACGTTTATCAATGGCCTCGTTTCCCAGCATAGTAAGGGATCTAACCAGTCAGATGGAGTCCGAAGCAACCCCAGCCCCGCAGGAGCACCAACCAGCCGTCGGAGAGGCCTCTACCGCGAGAGAGGAGACGCCGCAAGCAGCCGCCGTTGCGGGAGGTGGCCCCATGGTCGCCATGACTATGGAAAACCTGCAGGCACTCTTGGCGAGCGCTGTCCAGGAGGGTTCTGTGCGCACGCTAAGGGAGCCTGAGGCTGCGTCGCCCAAAAGAAGGATGGGAGAGATTGGGGGGCGAGGGAGCGAGGGACCCGCCCGCGCAAGTTCCTCGCTCAGTGCATTAAGCCCCTTCTGAGCCGACATTCTGGATGACGATCTGCCACACTCATTTCGACCTGTCACTTACGAATACTTGGGAACCACCGACCCTTGTGAGCATCTCTGTCGCTTGAATAACACTTCGGATTTGCACCGATTTACTGAGGGAGTGAAGTGTCGGGTCTTCGCGACTACGTTAGCGGGAGCCACACAAGCTTGGTTCAGCCAGCTGCCTGTGGGCACGATTCGCGGTTTCGACCAGCTAAGCGCCTGTTTTATGGATCACTTCGCGAGCTCAAAGAAACAAAAGAGGAGCACCCTGACTCTGTTCGCAGTCAGGCAGAGGGAGGGAGAGCACTTACGAAGTTTTATCAAGCGCTTCATCTCGGCCACCTTGGAGGTACCGATCACCTCGGAAGAAGTTTTGATCAGTGCCCTCGCGCAAGGGCTGCGGGCGGGTGATTTCTTCACTTCGCTCTCGAAAAAGCCCCCCGCATCTTTTAATGCTTTGTTGAAAAAGGCCGAGCGATACATGAACGTCGAGGAAGCGGTGCATAATAAATTTGACGAGGGTAAAGGCGGCCTCTAGGCGAAAAGGGAAAAGAAAGAGGATAGAATGCAGAAACCGACTCAACTTGCGAGAAGGGAGGTGCAGAACGAGAGAAAAATAGGACCTCGTTTTGACAGCTATGCCACGCTAGTCGCACAACCAGGAGAGATATTGTTGGCCATAGAGAATAACCCAAAGTTAAAGTGGCCTGGCACGTATGCAGAAGCCCTGAAGAGAAGCCCCACGCTAGGGAGTTTCTGCCGTTTTCATAATGATTATGGCCACACCACCAACGAATGCCAGCACCTTCGTGAAGAAATCGAGAGGCTCATACGCGCGAAGAATCTTCCAGAATTTGTGAAAGAGGGGAACCAACGCCCGCAGCAGTTCCCAGCTCGGCGTGCGAGCGAGCCCCGCAAACCTGAGCCGGGAAGGGAAAAGCTAAATGAGAGGAAGGACCAGGTGGCGCCTGCCAACTTCATCAGCATGATTTTGGGAGGACCTTCAGGAGGAGACTCCAACAGGGCCCCGCGAGCGCACCTGAGACAGTTGCGAGAGACGGAGGAGTTATTTGGAGAGATAGAAGAAGCAGATCGGGCAAGCCGTGCGCACCTCCGACGCTTGTGCGAGATGGAAGCTCAGCTCGAGGAGGTACAAAGAATATCTTACGTGCCGCCCATTATTTTCGGTCCCCAGGATGAAGAAGGAATCAGGCAGCCACATTCTGACGCCCTGGTGATTACTGCCATGGTAGCAAATTTCGATATCGCGAGAATATTAGTGGACACCGGCAGTTCCGCTGATGTTATCTACTATGATTGTTTCAGAAAGATGAATATGGATTTCGAGTTAAAGTATGTAGAGACAAGCTTGGTCGGGTTCTCGGGAGAGTCAGTGCGGTCGGTCGGAGAGGTATGCCTGCCCATTTCTCTAGAAATGGAGCCGGTGCGAGCAACCCGATCCGTGAAGTTTTTGGTACTGGATGCGGATGCGCCTTCTACCTACAACATCATATTGGAGCGACCGTCCATGAACTCATTTCAGGCAGTAGTCTCAACTTACCATATGAAGCTGAAATTCCCCGTCTTAGATCAAATCGGGGAGGTCCGAGGGGATCAAGAGACCTCGAGGAGGTGTTATTATGACGCCTTGAGAAGAATAGGAAACATAGATACTATTCGCACTGTTTCCCCAGGTAGCCAGGGGAAGGAGGACCGGATGCCGGAAGTAGACCCCGCAAAAGAAGAAGCCCACGTAAAGCCAATGGAGGAATTAATGGTAACTCAACTATGCGAGAAGGATGCCTCCCACACCACCCGCATAGGTGGCGGTTTAGACGCATACATGTCTCGACAGCTGGCTGAGTTTCTGAGGCAGAATCAAGATGTGTTCGCGTTCACTCCAGCAGATCTCGGGAGTATCGACGAGCAGCTCGTGGTGCACAGGCTGAATGTCAAGCAGAATGCGAAGCCAGTCAAGCAAAAGCGTCGGCATTTTAGAGCGGAGAAAGACAAAATTATACAGGAAGAAGTGCGGAAGTTGTTAGCAGCCGGACAGATCCGGGAGATCCGTTTTCCTACTTGGCTGTCCAATGCAGTTTTAGTGAAGAAGGGCGAGGGAAAGTGGCGAATATGCATTGACTTCAGGGATCTCAACAAAGCATGTCCCAAGGACTACTACCCTCTGCCACGAATCGACCAGCTCGTAGACTCAACCGCCGGTTGCGAAATGCTAAGTATGATGGACGCCTCGCAAGGATACCATCAGATTCCATTGTGCCTTGGCGACCAGCCCAAGGTGAGCTTCATCACCTCCACTGGAACTTATTGCTACACGGTAATGCCTTTTGGGCTGAAAAATGCGGGAGCCACGTACCAGAGACTAGTAGACAAAATGTTCAGGGACCAACTCGGAAGGAACATGGAGATATATGTGGATGATATGCTGGTGAAAAGTCAAAAGGCGAGCACTCATTTAGAGGATTTAAAAGAAACATTCTGCACGCTCCGACGCTACGGCATGAAGCTCAACCCCAATAAGTGTGCTTTTGGGGTGAAAACGGGAAAATTCCTGGGTTACATGGTAACGGAAAGGGGAGTGGAAGTGAATCCGGAGAAGGTGCAGGCGGTTTTGGATATGGAGGCCCCACGAAATATTAAGGTGGTTCAAATGCTGGCTGGAAGAATAACAGCTCTGAGTAGATTCATATCTAAGGCGGGAGAGGCTAGTCACCCTTTCTTTAAAATACTAAGAAAGGGGACTCAATTCGAGTGGACGGAAGAATCATGAAAGGCTTTCGAGCAGCTCAAGAATCTTCTCGCTCGTCTCCCGCTGTTAGCAAAGCCCGCGCCGGGAGAAAAGCTTTATGTATATCTGGCGGTGGGCGAGTTCGCAGTCAGCTCGGTCTTAGCCCGAGAAGAGGAGGGAGTGCAAAGCCCGGTATATTATGCGAGTAAACTCTTGCGAGGGGCTGAGATGAGATACTCCGAGATAGAAAGATGGGCCTGGCGCTAGTAACGACAGTACGAAAGCTAAGACCCTACTTTCTTTCGCACGCAATAGTGGTCCGGACTAACCACCCTATGAATACAGTGATGGGAAGGATGGAAGTTTCGGGAAGAATGGTTAAGTGGGCAGTAGAGATGGGACAGTTCGATATCAGCTACGAGCCGCGGATCGCCATAAAAGGGCAAGCCCTAGCAGATTTTCTGCAGGAAACGACGAGACCAGAAGAGCAAGGAATATGGAGGGTGTTCGTCGATGGTTCGGCGAATGCATCAGGAAGTGGAGTAGGAGTGTTGCTAGCGGAGGCGGGCGAGGAGTTGGAATACGCGATAAAGTTGCCTTTCAAAGCCTCAAATAATGAAGCAGAGTATGAAGCAGTTATACATGGGATGAAGCTGGTATCTTCAGACGGGGGCAGGAAGTTGAACATATTTTCGGATTCACAGCTAGTAGTACAACAAGTAAAGGGTGAATTCGAGATAAAAAACGAGCGAATGATGGCTTATTGCGAGACAGTACGGTCGATGATGAGCGAGTTCGAATTCTGCGAGCTAGCTCAAATACCCCGGGAGGAGAACCAGCATTCTGATTTTCTGGCAAAGGTAGGAAGCATGACGGTGGGATACGAGTCAAGGAAAATACAGTTGCTAGTGGGGGAGCCATGTAGCGGGGGCGAGGAGCGTGTTTCAACAGTGACGAGTGGGGAAGATTGGCGCAGGTAAATCACGGTGTGTCTGCAAGGAAAGGTGCTCGCAAGTGGCGGCGCCCAGAAGGTCCTGGAACAGCGAGCAAGCAATTTCTGCCTAATCGGGGATATACTTCACAAAAGAGGGTACACTAGGCCGCACCTAAGATGCCTATCTCTGGAGGAGGGCCGTTACGTGCTGCACGAGGTTCACCAAGGATGCTGCGGGGACCATGCAGGAGGTAGAGCATTGGTCTCGAGGGTACTAAGGGCAGGATATTTTTGGCCCACCTTGAGAAAGGATGCGGGACAGTTTGTCAAGAGATGTGATAAGTGCCAGAGGCATGGCCCGCTGATTCACACGCCGGGAGAGGATATGACGATAATAACTTCCCCTTGTCCTTTTTCACAATGGGGAATAGATATCGTGGGCCCCATGCCGCTGGCCAAGGGGCAGAGGAAGTTCTTAATAGTCGCTGTAGATTACTTCTCCAAGTGGGTGGAGGCGGTGGCAGTGGCCAGGATAACGGATACAGAGGTCATGAAATTCATTTGGCAAAATATCTGCTGCCGATATGGGTTGCCTAGGGATCTCATTTCAGATAATGGAACACAGTTTAACTCAGCCAAGATACAGGGATGGTGTGCAGGTCTGGGTATCAAGCAGAGATTTGCAGCCGTGGCTCACCCGCAGGTCTGGGTACTGTTGGAAGGAATAAAGAAACGTCTGGAGGGAGCGAAAGGAAATTGGGTTGAGGAGTTGCACGCGGTACTATGGGGATATCGAACATCACCAAAAGAAGCGACCGGAGAAAGTCCGTTCTCATTGGTGTACGGGTCGGAAGCTGTCATACCAGTAGAGATAGGAATGCCATCGAGCAGAATTATGAATTTTCATGAAACAGCTAATAGCATGCGCTTGCGCGAGGAGCTGGACTTGGTAATGGAAAAACAACAGAGCGCGAGAGGAAGGATGGAGCTCAGCAAAGCTAAAATTAAGACAGCCTATGACAAGAAAGTAAGGCAGAGAGTCTTTCAAGTGGGGGACTTAGTCTTAAAACAGGCAGATGCACTCAAAACGGTGGGAAAGCTAATGGAGAAATGGGTGGGCCCATACAGGGTAGTAGCGGTTCTCGCAGGAGGAGCTTACATGTTGGAGGATATGAAGGGCTTAAGGATATCTCGCGCATGGAACGTGTGCCATCTAAAGCGCTACTATATATAGTGCTAATGTGTTATAACATTTTGTATTATAAGAATAGGCCATATTTTTTATTGTTCATCCGTCTGCCTGCGGAATGAGCCATGTTTTTAAGTAAGAAAAAGACAGAATATGAAGTGGCCTCTTTTGGAAAACCTGATGTCTAATCTATAAACTCTTACTCTCACATAAGCGAACAAGGATTACAATTGAGAAAAAAAAAAAAGAGAAATTGTTGAGATATTTCCAATACGAAGTGTGCGAGCAGGGATTTACATCGAGGAAATCTCGCTAGAAAGCGAGAAAGAAAGAAATTATTTGAAATATTTACAATACGAAATTGGCGAGCAAAGATTTGCAGCCATGAAAATCTAGCTAGAAAGCGAGAAAGAAAGTTAGAAATTATTGGAATATTTCCAATACGAAGTGTGCGAGCAGGGATTTGCATCGAGCAAATCTCGCTAGAAAGCGAGAAAGAAAGAAATTGTTTGAAATATTTCTAATACGAAATTGGCGAGCAAAGATTTGCAGCCATGAAAATCTCGCTAGAAAGCGAGAAAGAAAGTTAGAAATTATTGGAATATTTCCAATACGAAGTGTGCGAGCAGGGATTTGCATCGAGCAAATCTCGCTAGAAAGCGAGAAAGAAAGAAATTATTCGGAATATTTCCAATACGCTAGAAAGCGAGAAAGAAAGATTATTTGAAATATTCCCAATGCGAAATTGGCGAGCAAGGATTTGCAGCCATGAAAATCTCGCTAGAAAGCGAGAAAGAAAGAAATTATTTGAAATATTTCCAATGCGAAATTGGCGAGCAAAGATTTGCAGCCATGAAAATCTCGCTAGAAAGCGAGAAAGAAAGTTAGAAAATATTTGGAATATCTCCAATACGAAGTTTGCGAGCAAGCATTTGCATCGAGCAAATCTCGCTAGAAAACAAGAAACAAAGAAATTATTGGAATATGCGTCGAGCAGAACCCGCTCGAAAAGTACGAAATGAAGTGCGCGAATGAAAGAAGTCATAATAGAGCCCAAAAGCATGAAATGTAAAAATAAGAACGTAGCAGAATAAACTACTCAAAACGATAGATAATAAAAATATCCAAATGAAAATCAACATTGTTCAGAAAAGAAAAAACGAATTGTTCAAGGTTGTTGCAAATAAAGAAAAATAAAAAGGCCTCGTGAAGGAGGAATATCGGGAAGGGTAGAGGCGGAACAGGTAGGGTCCAAGCGAGCCATGTTGGAAGGGGCTTGTGCAGCATACTGATTCAACTCTGCGAGCATCCCCTCGAGTACGCCTGCCCACCAAGCGTGATCTACGGGTTCAGTAGGATTTCCCTCCCAACCAGGGATCTCATCGCCCAGCAGGTCAAGAATGGTGCTGATCTCCTCAGAGGGATCATCAAGATTATGGCGAGCCGCGTACATGCGAATGCCTCGGTCCATGAATCCCACGCCTATTGGTGCCGCAGTATTGGCAAAGTGAGCGGACGAAGGGTACTTGCTGCTTAGCCTCTCGCGATATCCCCGTAAGAAATCCTGTCCATCTATCGAGCACAGATGGTCATACAAACTCCTAGCCCGCTCCAAGGCTACGGTTCTCATGCATTCCGCCTCCACGACTTCCTGTTTGCGGCGAGAGATGGAGATCAACTGCTCCTTTTCCGCATTCAGGCGGGCCACCTTGCTCTCAAGAGAGGACTTCATGGCATTGTATTTTTCATGGCCCAGGCGAGCGACCTCCTCTTTTTCGTTCGTCAGCTCGCGGACCATGTCCTGAAGACGAATCACTTCATTAGCCTTCTCGCTGGCTAGCCTTTTCATGAAGGCGAGCTCCTCAGCCTGGCGGGTGGGATCAGTTGAGCCAAGACCATGGGCAAGGAGTACGTTGATCTAAGATAAATAGATACATGAAGCTAGCTAAAAAATAAAAAAAAAAAAAAAAAAAAACTTTTAATGATTATGATGCGAGAAGATAGGAAAGTCTAGTGTACCTGAGAGCAATGGAACAGTAGGCGAGAGTATTGTTGCTCAAAAGACATGCTCTCGAGAGCCTGGGCATCCTCCACGAGCTTGACTTGGCTAAAATGGTTGGATAACTCAGCCAAACTGCGATCAGGCGAGAGCGACGACAGATAGCCCCTGTCGTCCGCGCGGCGCCTCTTAGACATGGGGGAGGCCTGACCGCCACTAGCATCCCGCTTAGCGCGACCTGCCTCCAGCTGCGCGAGCTCCAGGGAGCGAAAGGAGTCGTGCGCCTCCTGATTGTCAGCGTTCTCGCTACCAAGATCGATGATGGGCTCCCAGCGGACAGTGGGCGGCGGGACAGGGCTCTCGCGCCTATCCTCGGGGCGAGGGGTGGAGCCGCCCGTCGTGCTCGCAGCGCCGGCAGTAGGGGACTGCTGATGAGTTGAGGGAGCCTGACTGGTGGATTCGGAGGGGGTGCGAGAGGATTGCGCGTGCTGCTTGGCGAGAGCAGCCTTCATGGCATCTCGAATCATTTCGCCTGAAACACGGCAAAAATAACATTGGTCATTTACGAGAGGGTAAAATGATTTCTTAAGAAAAAGAAGAGAACAATTTTATTTCTTTGCAAAGCCGAATAAATCATGGGATAAAATATAGAAATTGGTCCTAGAAAATACCCAGTGGGCGGGGGTCTGTCAGAGACATATCCCACAATCCGGAGCAGGCAAAAAGAGAGGGAGAAGCTACTATCTTCTCTACGTCCCACAATTGACGAGGAGTGCAAGCTGTCAGGCGGGCGAGTGTCTCTAAGCAATCGGGAGACACCCCGACGGGGCGAGGAACGGTTTCCACGTATGATGGATCAAAGCCCCAGGAAGTGGGCGAGCGAATGAAGAGGAAACGCTGGGGCCAGTTGTGCACTTTATTGGTCAAACCCTTAAAAAGGCCTACGCTGGGGCGAGCTGTGAGATGGAAGAAGCCAGAAGGGGAGCGATTTACCTTGAAGGCGGAATGGAACAGGTCGCCCGTGGGCTCTATGGAGGCCTCGGCGCAAATAATGAAAAAGGCCGACATAAATTTAATGGAATTAGGAAGAAATTGATTAATGGGCTCGCGATTTGCAAGCCACATCCAGGAAAAAGGGGTGAACGGGCAGTGACAAGCCCGAGAGCAGTTGGTCGATATGCCAGGTCATGTAGCCTGGGGGAGGGTGAAGGGAATCTTGCGAGGATGAAGGAAGAGCTAAATCGAAGGAAACATCTAACCCTTGCCGGACGAGGAGGTCGCCAATATCGTCAGGGGTCAAAATCGAGTGTTGAGGGTTGGTCAAGATGCAAACGGAGGGTTCCCTCAGTTTCGGAACCCTAACAACCCCCTTTCCCCCGCCAGAAGGGGAGGTCGCATCGTCCCCCCCTTTAGGTTGCGAGAGGGGGGGGGGGGGGGGGGGGGGGGGCTTTGCCCTTACCCTTTTGCGAGCGAGCAGAGGTGACCGGTGGACCCCGGGTTTTGGATACCACGGCCCTCTTCTTGGGCCTATTTCTCTGTTCCGACGGAGGACCGAGGCGGATTACGGGGGTGCGAATCTCCCCGGAGGAAGAGGAGGAAGACTCGGAGGACATGGGGTAGAGGCAAAGGGAGGAAACACGAAAAAGAAAAAATAAGGAGAACTGAAGAATCACAAAAAGCGGTGTGGAGAAATGTTTACCTGGATAAAAGGGAGGAGGAGAAAGCAATTTCCGACGCCGGAGAAGAAGAGAGGAAAAGGAGGAGGGGCTGAAGTAGGAAGAAGAACGTAAAGGAGAGGGGTGAGGAGGACCCCTTTTTATAGTCAGGGTGCGAGACTTGAAGAGGCGCCTGCGCTGCATTAATTGTGAGAAGACAGCGCAGGCGGCGCTTCGATTTCCAAAAATAAAAAAATAAATAAATAAATAAATTGTTAAAATAAAAGAAAAAGAAGAGGCGGTTTTTAATTAACTGGATTAATAAATTCAGTTATTTAATTACTCGGAATGTGTACGGTTTTTCTGCTGCGGAATATGAAACGAGGCACGTTATTTGAAACGGTGCAAATGATTACATTAGGAAGCGGGTCGCCGGAATGGAGCACACGCCTTCTCTCGCTAAGAGCGAACTCGCAGCCACTAGCGCCAGGTCGCAAATAACCGCGAGTGGGGGACTAGTTGATCCAGCCCGGGATTGCTTGATGGATCCAATAAAGACCAAAGGCCCAAACAAGATCAAAAGGCACCGTTCAAGCCCATTAACAGAAGAAGGCCCATCAAACTGGTACCGGTTGGGCGAGAGGGACCAGGCCGCGGATCGCGAGTAGCCCGCGTGCGAGAGGCTTCTCGCTGCCTCACTCTCTCGCCTAGCAGCTTCACTCCCCTCACCTGCGCTGCTCCGCATCTCTCGCCAGGCTGCTCGCCCCCGACCGGAGGTGATCATTGCTGCACATGGGGGTATTTAATGCACGTCCAATCTACTGACAAGTGCAGAGGAATGTCTCTTCGACCCCTACTTTTTGCCCCCGCAGCCGCCAATGAAATGACAGATTAAACCGCATTGAAGGTAATTTGAGGTCCGGATGCTTAATTACCGCGATGGGACAGGTAAATTAAATTGAAGAGTATTTGACGTCCGTCCCTTTTTTCTAGTATAAATAGGGGCAGTAAATACAGGTAAAAAGAACAAGCATACATACCTAAATTACGCACATAAACATAGTATCTTCTTCAGAAATTTACTGACTTGGCCGTCGGAGTGCTAACTCCGGCCTAAGTCCGGTTCTTTTCTTCCTTTGTAGGTTTGTTGTGGTCCCCGGTCCAAATCCAGGCCTATTCAACTCTTTAAACCAGCCCACCACGAATCCAGTCGGATCACTAGGGCATCGAGGTACTCAGCTACCAAGGAGTTGATCACCATGAGGCTGCGTGAAGGGGCTTCGGTCCACGAGCACGGTTTCAAGATGATCACTCTCCTTGAGAAGTTGGTGAGCCTTGATGTCACCCTCCCGGCCGAGCTCTCGGTGGATTTGATCCTACTGTCCCTTCCTAGTTCTTATGAATCGTTCATAGTGAACTTCAACATGAACAAGCTCGATCCACCATTGGATGAGTTGTTGAACATGTTGGTCAGCTATGAGTCCACGATCAAGAAGGAGAAATCTGTTCTCCTAGTTGCTCCTTCCGCGAAGAAAGGTTCTTTACAGAAGAAAAGGAAAGAAAGGAGTTTCGGCCCGAGCAAGAAACTTGAGAAGGGCGAGTCGAGCGGAGTGAAGAATGACAAGGTCACCAAGCAAGTTGATGACGCTTGCCATCATTGTGGAAAGAAGGGCCATTGGCGACGCAACTGCAAGGCTTACCTCGATCAGAAACGCTCTGAAAAGGGTACGTATTTAGTTCAAGTTAATTTGTCCGTTAAATCTTCTGCTTGGGTATTGGATACTGGTTGTGGCTCACATCTTTGTAATGATTTGCAGCTCATGACAAGAAGTAGGAGGCTTAATGTGGGTGAGACCTACCTAAGAATGGGCAACGGAGCAAGGGTTGCTGCTAAAGCCATTGGGACAATTTATCTTTCTGTTTTGGATTCTAGTTTTTCCATTGTTTTGAACAATTGCTTATTTGTTCCGTCACTTATTCGAAACCTTATTTCCATTCCTGTTTTGGATAATGAAGGTTTTACTTTTGTTTTTGGAAATTCGATTTGCATTATACAAAAGGATCAAAATATGATTTGTAAGGGACAACTTATAAACAACTTATATGAACTAAATCCAAATGAAATACCTATTAACGTTATATCAGCAAAAGGAAAAGATAGTCTAGGTATGGTTTCGTGTACTTAATGAAGTATAAGTCTGAAACTTTTGAAAAGTTCAAAGATTTTAGACACCAAGTAGAAAACCAACTCGATAGACGTATTAAGAAACTACGATCCGATCATGGTGGCGAATACTTAAGTACTGAGTTTATAGACTATCTTAAAGAGAATGGGATTCTGTCTCAATGGACTCCTCCTGGAACTCCTCAACTTAATGGAGTTTCCGAACGTCGGAATCGAACACTGTTAAACATGGTTCGATCTATGATGGGGTTCACCGAGCTACCGGCATACCTGTGGGGTCATGCACTCCTAACTGCCGTGTATTTGCTGAATACGGTTAATACCAAAGCAGTTAACTCCACACCTTATGAACTTTGGCACTCCAAGAAACCCACGTTTAAACATATTAGGATATGGGGTTGTCCCGCTTACGTGAAGCGGCTAGTGGGAGATAAGTTGGATAGAAAATCCGACCTATGCTATTTTGTGGGGTATCCCGAGGATTCCATGGGATACGAATTCTACTATGTTTCCGAGGCAAAGGTGTTCGTCTCGAGAAATGCCGTGTTCCTTGAGAAGGAATTTCTATCGGATAGAAAGGGCAGTGTAGTTGATCTCGAAGAAGTTCGAGAACCACAATCTGAAGTTCAAGCACAACAATCAGATAATGAACCAATTCAACAAACCACTAATATACCTCCTGAACCGTCGCTGCGTAGATCCGAAAGAGTTCGGAGAGCGCCCGATAGGTTATTCCTCGTTGATGAAGTTGACCAATGATGTGATCCTAGAACTTTCAACGAAGCTGTATCGGATACAGACAAGGGACATTGGCTAAATGCCATGAAATCCGAAATGGACTCTATGTACTCCAACAAGGTATGGACCTTGGTAGATCCACCCGAGGGAATCGTTCCCATAGGCTGCAAGTGGATCTATAAGAAGAAAATTGGAGTAGATGGAAAGGTATCGACCTACAAGGCTAGATTGGTAGCGAAGGGTTATACTCAAAAGCAAGGAGTTGACTATGAGGAAACCTTCTCTCCAGTTGCTATGCTTAAGTCCATTAGGATTTTGCTGGCCATCTCTGCGTGGTATGACTACGAGATATGGCAAATGGATGTGAAGACCGCTTTCCTTAATGGGGACATTGAGGAAGAAATTTACATGGCGCAGCCGGAAGGCTTCATATCTTCTGGAGATGAGCAAAAGGTTTGTAAACTCCAGCGATCCATTTATGGATTGAAACAAGCATCCCGTAGTTGGAACAAAAGGTTCGACACAACTATCAAAGAGTTTGAATTTGTGAAAAACCCGGAGGAACCTTGTGTCTACAAGAAGGTTAGTGGGAGTGCAGTGACTTTCCTTGTACTTTATGTTGATGACATACTACTCATTGGGAATGATGTAGGGATGTTGCAGTCGACTAAAGTATGGTTATCCACACGTTTCTCGATGAAGGATTTGGGAGAAGCATCCTACGTATTGGGAATACGGATCTATAGAGATAGATCGAGGAGATTGCTTGGCTTGTCCCAATCCATGTACATAGACACCGTTCTTAAACGGTTTAGCATGGAAGAATCCAAGAAGGGATTCTTGCCAATATCCCATGGGGTTCGTCTCTCGAAATCCATGCGTCCTCAAACACAAATGGAAATCGAGGAGATGAAAAGGACACCTTATGCATCCGCTATAGGAAGCATAATGTATGGCATGCTGTGTACACGATCTGATATTGCGTATGTTGTGAGCGTTGTTAGAGTAGGTGACCGGCAAGCCAACTTGTGGCTGTGGTCTTTCTCTTTTCTTTGTAATAAAACAATCGTTTTTCGTTCGTAATAATAAAATATCTTATTTGGCATTCTATATCTGTTATCCCATGCAAGCAGCATAGATATAGTCCTAACGAGTTACTCTATTACTGTGAGTTGATCTAGTAGAATCGTGAGATAACTCAGCAATGTAATGTAACTGTTAAACCTTGTTCCTAGTCGATGGGTTACGCCAATAATGAGGATACCGGCCTTTCCCTTTTGAGACTAGCACTTAGAGTATGTGTACTGCGTCTCATCAGTCCTCGGTGTTGTGACATCGGCATACTTGAGTGGGTGCTCATACTGGATGAGTTCACTGAACTCCCTCGCCCTAGAAATCTATAAGTGGTTCTCATTCATCGAGTAATAGGTTTCTAAGATATAGTTGTACACCATTAGTCCTTAAGACCCAGACATCACCGTGACTTCACTAGAGGACCGATTGTATCGTGACCTGTCCCTGAGTCCCACCGCGGACCGCTCCAAGGGCCAACGTTCGTGCAATCCGAAATCTAGTGTGAAGTCTGTGCATTGTAGTAGGGGATTCGAGCGCTTGAGTAGTCATGGATGTCCTGTGTGTTCTGACGGTTTATAATCCATGGAATCTCTGGCCAGAGTTGATAGTGGGGTGATTAGGGAAATGTGTTTCCCTAAGTCGCACACGAACGGATTTATAATACCTAGAACGTTCGCACGGTTATTGAACTTTATAAGAGGTCTCGGTGAACCAATGCCTCTAGTTCAATCGGGACATGTGCTACGAAGGGATCGTACTGTACGCTAACTATATCATAAGGTTCTTGCAGGCACTTCATTTGTATCTAGGGAATCATGATGCGTAGTTGCTAGACGCCAATCTTGATTCGTTGGGCACCGATTTGATCGGGATTAGGTAAAATGAGTTTTACTCTAATCGGGACTCTTGGGAGGAGTTCGTATAAGAACAATGTGTTGTTCGAATCACAAAGAGTTGTGAGCCCACGGCTAGCATACACCTGAACCATTGAGGGTCACACTTCTCGTGTAACATGGATCCTTGATAACAATGAGCATAGATTAATATGTTAATCTTTGCAAAGTTGGAGGTCAATATGATTGAGTCCAAGATCCGTGATTGTGGATTACGAGTCGGAATAAACGTAGAGAAAGAGAAATGCGGAATTTAGTGAACTTTCTAAATTGGGAGGTTTCCCGATTTAGCAAGTCCACTGAATTGGAAGTTTCCAATTTTGGAAATTGGAAATTTCGAAGAGGCACTCGTATCGACGAGGACTTTGAGCTCGTCACAAATATAATTTTGTTATAATTTTGTGGACGATCGTTTATTAGAAACGAGGCCGTAAAGGGAATGGACTTAATGCATCAGTGGGTCAAGCCCAATGACTTAAGCCCGCTAGGGTTGAAAACCCTAGATATAAATAGACCTCAAAAGGAGTTTTGAGATCAGATTTTTAAGCACAAAACCCTAGCCGCTCAGCCCCCCTCTCGGCCGCTGCATCTCCGCCGCGCCACCGCCGTCCGTCGCCGGAATCCGCCGGTTTTTCCTCTCCTTTCTCTATCGTATTCCCTTGTTATCTAACCCCTTTGTATCTAGTGCTACAGTAGGGGGAGATCCGTTTATTCGAGGTGAAACCTAATTGGAGAGGAGCTGCTGCCCCGACGGAATCGCCGCATCGCCGCTGCACCGCCGCACGCGCCGCTGCACCGCCCACGCGCCGCCGCCGTCGTCACGCACGCGCCGCCGTCGCTCCACCTTCGGTCCAGCTGCCGTTTGGTGGTGTTCCTGCAGCCCCTAGGAGTGGTATATAGCAGCTTGTACGTGACTCGTTCTGAGATTTCGATTCGTCGAAATCGCACGCTACAAGAGGTAAATGAATCGAAACTTTCGTAAACTTATTCGAGCATGTTTGTATGAATTATGATTTACGATTATGAGTAATATGTGATTACATGTTTCGATTTCATTAAATGATGAATAAGCATGTTTCGTGATTTTCGGTTTTATGTATTTTTCAATTAAATCGAAAATTACCATATGTATGGCGGAAGCGTTAAGGTACGTTGACTATATGATTAGTTTTGCATGTAATCGAAACTAGTTCGATATAAAAATTTTTAAATTCCGCTGCGTATACATGCACGATCCCCAACAGTGGTATCAGAGCCACGGGTTAATCGTTTATTTGTCAACGTGTTTATCGTTTTCGAAAGCATGCTTCGATTTGTTGAATTGTTGAATTTTTGGTGTTATCAAATTGGGTGGTTTAATATTAATTAAATATTTTGAATATTTCAGAAAATATAAAATTTTTTAAAACTCGTTTTTCTGCTGTTTTTCCCCAGCTGACCGAACCGGTCCGGTCGAACCGGTCCGACCGGTCCGGTCAGCACAAACAAAAAAAAAAAAAAAAAAAAAAATTATTTGATTTTCTGAGAATTAATATTAAAATTAATTGATTTTTAATTTTTGAAATTATTTATCAATTAAACCCAATTAGATAATTGATCCATTAATTTAATTTGAATTCAAAGAATAGTGTTGGATTAATTATTTAATTTAATCGTTAAATTAGTTTAATTAATGGAACACAAATTGGATGGCAAATAATTAATGGACTTCATTCTTATTTGAATGATTTATGAATGAAGGGAGTCCGTTAATTATTTTTGCAATTAATCGTATTAATTAATTAATTCATGAGATGAATAATTGTGATTAAGTACGATGATGATCGTATGTCTCTCTTAGGATCAATATGCGTTTCCACATACCTAGAGAACATAGTTGTAGGAATCACAAACGATCATAACCTAAAACTTCCGATGAGCTGAATAAAATTTAATAAATAAAATCCCTCATTCTTAATCAAGAATAATTATCAAGCTATAAAGAAAAACCAAATTGTTGAATTTTTCTTTCCTTCTACCAACAATTAAATTATGTGTAGCCTCTCATAATAGTGCAGTAAGCCGTGTTAGCGGGGAGTGCTATTGTGGGATAAGCTGTAATTTAATTGACATTAGATGGAGATACGGTCATAGATAAAATTATGTTGGATTAATGTGGTCGGCTAGATTAACTAGGGATTGCATTAGTTTGATATAGTTGGATCCATGACATCTCATATTGGTAGGCTAGACTTGACACACGAAGATTTTGATATTCGCTAGATTAACTTAGGTCATTATCAAGTGTGAGGTAAATCGAACTTTAGGGTCACATAGTGATGTGATTGATAGTACTCTACCTTTAGGCTTATGTAATCGGGATAGATTAACTACGGGTTACATTAGCGCTATTGGACCTAAAGCCCATTAAAGAAAAATAAGTTTTCTCGATTGTCTGCTAGAGGGTGGTGGAATTCGATAAAATTAGTGGGAGAACAATTAAAATATAAAAGTCCAAAATTTTAATTGTAACGATTATTACGAACTAAACTCTAATCATTGTCTTCTTAAAATTTTCTCAGCAACAATGTCCAAACATCCCCTTTCCTCAATCCTCGACCAAAACAAACTCACCGGTCCAAACTATTTGGATTGGCTTCGCAATCTGAAACTTGTGCTCCAAGTCGAGGAGCATCTCTATGTGCTCAATGAACGTCCCCCCGCTGCTCTTCCTGCGACTGCTACTGCTGACGAGACTGCCACTTTCGAGGCATGGAAGAAGGACGACCTCCATGCGAGGTGCTACATGCTAGCATCCATGGTGCCAGAGCTCGCGAGGAAGTATGAGTCTCACGTGCATGCTTATGATATCAAGCACCATCTTGAAAGCATGTACAGTGAGAATACTAGGGCATCGAGGTACTCAGCTACCAAGGAGTTGATCACCATGAGGCTGCGTGAAGGGGCTTCGGTCCACGAGCACGGTCTCAAGATGATCACTCTCCTTGAGAAGCTGGTGAGCCTTGATGTCACCCTCCCGGCCGAGCTCTCGGTGGATTTGATCCTACTGTCCCTTCCTAGTTCTTATGAATCGTTCATAGTGAACTTCAACATGAACAAGCTCGATCCACCATTGGATGAGTTGTTGAACATGTTGGTCAGCTATGAGTCCACAATCAAGAAGGAGAAATCTGTTCTCCTAGTTGCTCCTTCTGCAAAGAAAGGTTCTTTCCAGAAGAAAAGGAAAGAAAGGAGTTTCGGCCCGAGCAAGAAACTTGAGAAGGGCGAGTCGAGCGGAGTGAAGAATGACAAGGTCACCAAGCAAGTTGATGACGCTTGCCATCATTGTGGAAAGAAGGGCCATTGGCGACGCAACTGCAAGGCTTACCTCGATCAGAAACGCTCTGAAAAGGGTACGTATTTAGTTCAAGTTAATTTGTCCGTTAAATCTTCTGCTTGGGTATTGGATACTGGTTGTGGCTCACATCTTTGTAATGATTTGCAGCTCATGACAAGAAGTAGGAGGCTTAATGTGGGTGAGACCTACCTAAGAATGGGCAACGGAGCAAGGGTTGCTGCTGAAGCCATTGGGACAATTTATCTTTCTGTTTTGGATTCTAGTTTTTCCATTGTTTTGAACAATTGCTTATTTGTTCCGTCACTTATTCGAAACCTTATTTCCATTCCTGTTTTGGATAATGAAGGTTTTACTTTTGTTTTTGGAAATTCGATTTGCATTATACAAAAGGATCAAAATATGATTTGTAAGGGACAACTTATAAACAACTTATATGAACTAAATCCAAATGAAATACCTATTAACGTTATATCAGCAAAAGGAAAAGATAGTCTAGGTATGGTTTCGTGTACTTAATGAAGTATAAGTCTGAAACTTTTGAAAAGTTCAAAGATTTTAGACACCAAGTAGAAAACCAACTCGATAGACGTATTAAGAAACTACGATCCGATCATGGTGGCGAATACTTAAGTACTGAGTTTATAGACTATCTTAAAGAGAATGGGATTCTGTCTCAATGGACTCCTCCTGGAACTCCTCAACTTAATGGAGTTTCCGAACGTCGGAATCGAACACTGTTAAACATGGTTCGATCTATGATGGGGTTCACCGAGCTACCGGCATACCTGTGGGGTCATGCACTCCTAACTGCCGTGTATTTGCTGAATAGGGTTAATACCAAAGCAGTTAACTCCACACCTTATGAACTTTGGCACTCCAAGAAACCCACGTTTAAACATATTAGGATATGGGGTTGTCCCGCTTACGTGAAGCGGCTAGTGGGAGATAAGTTGGATACAAAATCCGACCTATGCTATTTTGTGGGGTATCCCGAGGATTCCATGGGATACGAATTCTACTATGTTTCCGAGGCAAAGGTGTTCGTCTCGAGAAATGCCGTGTTCCTTGAGAAGGAATTTCTATCGGATAGAAAGGGCAGTGTAGTTGATCTCGAAGAAGTTCGAGAACCACAATCTGAAGTTCAAGCACAACAATCAGATAATGAACCAATTCAACAAACCACTAACATACCTCCTGAACCGTCGCTGCGTAGATCCGAAAGAGTTCGGAGAGCGCCCGATAGGTTATTCCTCGTTGATGAAGTTGACCAAGGATGTGATCCTAGAACTTTCAACGAAGCTGTATCGGATACAGACAAGGGACATTGGCTAAATGCCATGAAATCCGAAATGGACTCTATGTACTCCAACAAGGTATGGACCTTGGTAGATCCACCCGAGGGAATCGTTCCCATAGGCTGCAAGTGGATCTATAAGAAGAAAATTGGAGTAGATGGAAAGGTATCGACCTACAAGGCTAGATTGGTAGCGAAGGGTTATACTCAAAAGCAAGGAGTTGACTATGAGGAAACCTTCTCTCCAGTTGCTATGCTTAAGTCCATTAGGATTTTGCTGGCCATCTCTGCGTGGTATGACTACGAGATATGGCAAATGGATGTGAAGACCGCTTTCCTTAATGGGGACATTGAGGAAGAAATTTACATGGCGCAGCCGGAAGGCTTCATATCTTCTGGAGATGAGCAAAAGGTTTGTAAACTCCAGAAATCCATTTATGGATTGAAACAAGCATCCCGTAGTTGGAACAAAAGGTTCGACACAACTATCAAAGAGTTTGAATTTGTGAAAAACCCGGAGGAACCTTGTGTCTACAAGAAGGTTAGTGGGAGTGCAGTGACTTTCCTTGTACTTTATGTTGATGACATACTACTCATTGGGAATGATGTAGGGATGTTGCAGTCGACTAAAGTATGGTTATCCACACGTTTCTCGATGAAGGATTTGGGAGAAGCATCCTACGTATTGGGAATACGGATCTATAGAGATAGATCGAGGAGATTGCTTGGCTTGTCCCAATCCATGTACATAGACACCGTTCTTAAACGGTTTAGCATGGAAGAATCCAAGAAGGGATTCTTGCCAATATCCCATGGGGTTCGTCTCTCGAAATCCATGCGTCCTCAAACACAAATGGAAATCGAGGAGATGAAAAGGACACCTTATGCATCCGCTATAGGAAGCATAATGTATGGCATGCTGTGTACACGACCTGATATTGCGTATGCTGTGAGCGTCACAAGCAGATATCAGTCCGACCCCGGCCCAGCCCATTGGAAGGCTGTGAAGGACATTCTCAAGTACTTGCGAAGAACTCGAGATTTGTTTTTGGTCTATGGGGATACCGAGTTGAAAATAGAAGGCTTCACGGATTCTAGTTTTCAATCGGACGTGGATGACTCGAAGTCAAACTCAGGGTATATATTCAAGGTCAACGGGGGTGCCGTGTGTTGGAAGAGTTCCAAACAAGGCACGACGGCTGATTCCACCACCGAGGCTGAATATATTGCAGCATCAGATGCTTCAAAGGAAGGGTCATGGATTAGGAAATTCATCCAAGAGTTGGGTGTATTTCCGAACGCTAGCGATCCAGTACGGCTGTACTGCGATAACAACGGAGCCGTAGCACAAGCTAAGGAACCAAGAGCTCATCAGAAGTCGAAGCACGTGTTGAGAAAATACCATGTGATCCGAGAGATCATAGAGAGAGGTGAAGTCAAGCTAGACAGAGTCACCTCGGAGGACAATATTGCAGATCCCTTCACCAAGCCATTGTCAGGATCAGTCCACGAGAAACATCGAGAGTCGATGGGACTTAGATTTATGAGTAGTTGGCTTTAGGTCAAGTGGGAGATTGTTAGAGTAGGTGACCGGCAAGCCAACTTGTGGTTGTGGTCTTTCTCTTTTCTTTGTAATAAAACAATCGTTTTTCGTTCGTAATAATAAAATATCTTATTTGGCATTCTATATCTGTTATCCCATGCAAGCAGCATAGATATAGTCCTAACGAGTTACTCTATTACTGTGAGTTGATCTAGTAGAATCGTGAGATAACTCAGCAATGTAATGTAACTGTTAAACCTTGTTCCTAGTCGATGGGTTACGCCAATAATGAGGATACCGGCCTTTCCCTTTTGAGACTAGCACTTAGAGTATGTGTACTGCGTCTCACCAGTCCTCGGTGTTGTGACATCGGCATACTTGAGTGGGTGCTCATACTGGATGAGTTCACTGAACTCCCTCGCCCTAGAAATCTATAAGTGGTTCTCATTCATCGAGTAATAGGTTTCTAAGATATAGTTGTACACCATTAGTCCTTAAGACCCAGACATCACCGTGACTTCACTAGAGGACCGATTGTATCGTGACCTGTCCCTGAGTCCCCCCGCGGACCGCTCCAAGGGCCAACGTTCGTGCAATCCGAAATCTAGTGTGAAGTCTGTGCATTGTAGTAGGGGATTCGAGCGCTTGAGTAGTCATGGATGTCCTGTGTGTTCTGACGGTTTATAATCCATGGAATCTCTGGCCAGAGTTGATAGTGGGGTGATTAGGGAAATGTGTTTCCCTAAGTCGCACACGAACGGATTTATAATACCTAGAACGTTCGCACGGTTATTGAACTTTATAAGAGGTCTCGGTGAACCAATGCCTCTAGTTCAATCGGGACATGTGCTACGAAGGGATCGTACTGTACGCTAACTATAACATAAGGTTCTTGCAGGCACTTCATTTGTATCTAGGGAATCATGATGCGTAGTTGCTAGACGCCAATCTTGATTCGTTGGGCACCGATTTGATCGGGATTAGGTAAAATGAGTTTTACTCTAATCGGGACTCTTGGGAGGAGTTCGTATAAGAACAATGTGTTGTTCGAATCACAAAGAGTTGTGAGCCCACGGCTAGCATACACCTGAACCATTGAGGGTCACACTTCTCGTGTAACATGGATCCTTGATAACAATGAGCATAGATTAATATGTTAATCTTTGCAAAGTTGGAGGTCAATATGATTGAGTCCAAGATCCGTGATTGTGGATTACGAGTCGGAATAAACGTAGAGAAAGAGAAATGCGGAATTTAGTGAACTTTCTAAATTGGGAGGTTTCCCGATTTAGCAAGTCCACTGAATTGGAAGTTTCCAATTTTGGAAATTGGAAATTTCGAAGAGGCACTCGTATCGACGAGGACTTTGAGCTCGTCACAAATATAATTTTGTTATAATTTTGTGGACGATCGTTTATTAGAAACGAGGCCGTAAAGGGAATGGACTTAATGCATCAGTGGGTCAAGCCCAATGACTTAAGCCCGCTAGGGTTGAAAACCCTAGATATAAATAGACCTCAAAAGGAGTTTTGAGATCAGATTTTTAAGCACAAAACCCTAGCCGCTCAGCCCCCCTCTCGGCCGCTGCATCTCCGCCGCGCCACCGCCGTCCGTCGCCGGAATCCGCCGGTTTTTCCTCTCCTTTCTCTATCGTATTCCCTTGTTATCTAACCCCTTTGTATCTAGTGCTACAGTAGGGGGAGATCCGTTTATTCGAGGTGAAACCTAATTGGAGAGGAGCTGCTGCCCCGACGGAATCGCCGCATCGCCGCTGCACCGCCGCACGCGCCGCTGCACCGCCCACGCGCCGCCGCCGTCGTCACGCACGCGCCGCCGTCGCTCCACCTTCGGTCCAGCTGCCGTTTGGTGGTGTTCCTGCAGCCCCTAGGAGTGGTATATAGCAGCTTGTACGTGACTCGTTCTGAGATTTCGATTCGTCGAAATCGCACGCTACAAGAGGTAAATGAATCGAAACTTTCGTAAACTTATTCGAGCATGTTTGTATGAATTATGATTTACGATTATGAGTAATATGTGATTACATGTTTCGATTTCATTAAATGATGAATAAGCATGTTTCGTGATTTTCGGTTTTATGTATTTTTCAATTAAATCGAAAATTACCATATGTATGGCGGAAGCGTTAACGTACGTTGACTATATGATTAGTTTTGCATGTAATCGAAACTAGATCGATATAAAAAATTTTAAATTCCGCTGCGTATACATGCACGATCCCCAACAAGCGTCACAAGCAGATATCAGTCCGACCCCGGCCCAGCCCATTGGAAGGTTGTGAAGGACATTCCCAAGTACTTGCGAAGAACTCGAGATTTGTTTTTGGTCTATGGGGATACCGAGTTGAAATTAGAAGGCTTCACGGATTCTAGTTTTCAATCGGACGTGGATGACTCGAAGTCAAACTCGGGGTATATATTCAAAGTCAACGGGGGTGCCGTGTGTTAGAAGAGTTCCAAACAAGGCACGACGGTTGATTCCACCACCGAGGCTGAATATATTGCATCATCAGATGCTTCAAAGGAAGGGTCATGGATTAGGAAATTCATCCAAGAGTTGGGTGTATTTCCAAACGCTAGCGATCCAGTACGGCTGTACTGCGATAACAACGGAGCCGTAGCGCAAGCTAAGGAACCAAGAGCTCATCAGAAGTCGAAGCACGTGTTGAGAAAATACCATGTGATCCGAGAGATCATAGAGAGAGGTGAAGTCAAGCTAGACAGAGTTACCTCGGAGGACAATATTGCAGATCCCTTCACCAAGCCATTGTACGGATCAGTCCACGAGAAACATCGAGAGTTGATGGGACTTAGATTTATGAGTAGTTGGCTTTAGGTCAAGTGGGAGATTGTTAGAGTAGGTGACCGACAAGCCAACTTGTGGCTGTGGTCTTTATCTTATTTCATGTAATAAAACAATCGTTTTTCGTTCGTAATAATAAAATATCTTATTTGGCATTCTATATCTGTTATCCCATGCAAGTAGCATAGATATAGTCCTAACGAGTTACTCTATTACTGTGAGTTGATCTAGTAGAATCGCGAGATAACTCAGCAATGTAATGTAACTGTTAAACCTTGTTCCTAGTCGATGGGTTACGCCAATAATGAGGATACCGGCCTTTCCCTTTTGAGACTAGCACTTAGTGTATGTGTACTGCGTCTCATCAGTCCTCGGTGTTGTGACATCGGCATACTTGAGTGGGTGCTCATATTAGATGAGTTCACTGAACTCCCTCGCCCTAGAAATCTATAAGTGGTTCTCATTCATCGAGTAATAGGTTTCTAAGATATAGTTGTACACCATTAGTCCTTAAGACCCAGACATCACCGTGACTTCACTAGAGGACCGATTGTATCGTGACCTGTCCCTGAGTCCCACCGCGGACCACTCCAAGGGCCAACGTTCGTGCAATCCGAAATCTAGTGTGAAGTCTGTGCATTGTAGTAGGGGATTCGAGCGCTTGAGTAGTCATGGATGTCCTGTGTGTTCTGACGGTTTATAATCCATGGAATCTCTGGCCAGAGTTGATAGTGGGGTGATTAGGGAAATGTGTTTCCCTAAGTCGCACACGAACGGATTTATAATACCTAGAACGTTCGCACAGTTATTGAACTTTATAAGAGGTCTCGGTGAACCAATGCCTCTAGTTCAATCGGGACATGTGCTGCGAAAGGATCGTACTGTACGCTAACTATATCATAAGGTTCTTGCAGGCACTTCACTTGTATCTAGGGAATCATGATGTGTAGTTGCTAGACACCAATCTTGATTCGTTGGGCACCGATTTGATCGGGGATTAGGTAAAATGAGTTTTACTCTAATCGGGACTCTTGGGAGGAGTTCGTATAAGAACAATGTGTTATTCGAATCACAAAGAGTTGTGAGCCCACGGCTAGCATACACCTGAACCATTGAGGGTCACACTTCTCGTGTAATATAGATCCTTGATAACAACAAGCATAGATTAATGTGTTAATCTTTGAACAATTGGATGTCGATATGATTGAATCCAAGATTCGTAATTGTGGATTGCGAATCGAAATAAACGTAGAGAAAGAGAGACATGCGGAATTTAGTGAACTTTCTAAATTGGGAAGTTTCCCGATTTAGCAAGTCCACTTAAGTGGAATATTCCAATTTTGGAAATTGGAAATTTCGATGAGGCACTCGTATCGACGAGGACTTTGAGCTCGTCGCAAATATAATTTTGTTATAATTTTGTGAACGATCGTTTACTAGAAACGAGGCCGACGAGGGAATGGGCTTAATGCATCAGTGGGTCAAGCCCAATGACTTAAACCCACTAGGGTTGAAAACCCTAAGTATAAATGGACCTCAAACAAGAGTTTGAGATCAGATTTTTTGCACCAAACCCTAGCCGCCCAAACCCTAGCCGTTCATCCCCTTCGGCTGTTGCTGCCCCGCCGCGCCACCGCCGATCACCACCGGAAAACCGCCGGTTTTCTCCTCTCTTCTCCTTCGTTTATTCTTGTTGTTTATCTAACTCGTTTACATCTAGTGCTGTAGTTCGAGTGGGTCGAAAATACGAGGTGAAACCTAATTGGAGAGGAGCTGCTGCCCCGACGAAATCCACACACCGCCGCTGCACCGCCGCACGCGCCGCTGCGCCGTCCACGCGCCGCCGCTGCTGCTGCCACGCGCCGCCGTTCGCCGCTTGCTGGATCAGCTTGCTCCAGCCGTGAGTTGCATCCCCGAGGATTGGTAATTTGCAGCTTGTACGTGATTGGTTCTAGGTTTCGATTCGTCGAAATCTCACGCTACAAGAGGTAAATAAATCGAAACTTTCGTAAATTAATTCGAGCATGTTTGTATGAATTATAATTTATGATTATGAGTAATATGTGATTACGTGTTTCGATTTTATTGAATGATGAACAAGCATGTTTCATAATTTTCGGTTTTACGTGTTTTCAATTAAATCGATAATTACCATATGTATGGCGGAAGCGTTAAGGTACGTTGACTATGTGATTAGTTTTTGCATGTAATCGAAACTAGTTCGATCTAAAATTTTTAAATTCCGCTGCGTATACATGCACGATCCCCAACAGCCCGCACCACCTACCCCCTTCTCTCTCTCTTTCTTCTCTCATCCCCCACACACCCACTCCGGGTTCCGTGCATGGCTCCACCCTCACACACCGAACGCCCGGCTCCATGTAGTGCGGAGCCAAGCCGCGCGGCTCCTCTCTCATTCTCAAGTCGCGCGGCTTGGTCTACTGGTTGCGCCGCCATATCTCCGGATAACCGTAATCGCATGCTATTGGAACGCGCGATTTCTTTCTCCGGTAATTTTTTTTTACCGGAACAAGATTCCAATCACCTTCCCTACGTCCACAACACAAAAAGGAAGATCGAGATACAAGTCTACTCTCGACACGATTCGGTACCTCTCTCCAATTCGCTCCCACATCAATTCGAGAGTGGGGGGCTTAATGATATGCCTATTGGCCCAGCCCAATAGACTCATATTTACTGGGCCACATGCCCAATTTAATAGCTATTTCTACGGAGGTCCAATCACATCCAAATAAGGTTAGGCCCGATAAATTGATCTCGGCCCAATCAATAAAGTATAAATATAACTTAAGTTCATTTAATTAAGGGACACTATTATTATTCAATCAATTCTTCTATTCGAATTCTCTCTACTATTATCGACTATCTTCACGTCTGACTTGAGCGTCAGAGGGGTTTCCGCCGGATCAACCCCCGGCCTAGTTCACGTGTTCTTTGTCGCAGGTATCTCAGGGCCATCTAGCACATGAGTAGTGATCCACTTTGCTCTCCCAGCTCCCTCAATCTCAACTATTTAAGGTCATCTATTTTTAGCATCATCATATATATATATTGATATTCATTTTTAGCAAATTGCAAAAAAGTACATGATAAGAGCACTTATTTAAAAATAATGGACATTCTATTTTTTTGTCTCGCAAATATATCCATCCATTCACCACTTATTTGCTACCAAAGAAAACTCTCACATGTATAATAAAATTATCCATAACTCCGTGAAATCCTAATTCACCATTAATTTCATGATCGAAACTCTTAATTAACATCAATTTCACCAATTAACCAATTTTCACCCCTTACCCAATATTTTTTGAAAAATAAAAAAATCACGCGGGCCTTCACTAGTCTCCGGCGTTGAATGTTTTTCTTCTTTTTCTGACTACTTTTCCCGCCATAAAATGATATTACTGTGTAGGATTGCAATATTATTATTTCAGACAGTAATGTTAACACAATAATCTTATTGTGTTAGTATTACCATCTGAGACAATATATTGTTAATATTACTATGTTGGTTATTCAAAAAATAAATTGTCAAAAAATATTTAATATATTATTCCACGATCATTAAATCAATGGGCTAGATTAAGGCCCTTTTGGCTAAGTTAATTTTAAACAGCTGATAAGCTCTTACGTCTGATAAGATGTTTTAAGAGCTGATAAGCTGTTACATTTTATTTTTCAAATTAATTTTTAAAGTGTCTGGATAATGATATTATAAGCTATTTTTACTCGTTATAAGATTTTAAATAAAAAGGTGGGGTAGCCATACTTTATAAAAAAGATCTTATTTGCTCTCCAACAGCTTATTTAAAAAAACAGCTCTCCAACAACTTATTTAAAAAAGATCTTATTTGCTCTCCAACAGCTTTTATAAAATTAAATTTTACATCATTTTATTAGGCTCATCATCCATTGCATGCATGGTCTGTTTCAATTTATGTGGAATAGCAAATTCACAGTAATTAGAATTCATTGCATTTTATTGAGTAGATTATTTATATATATCTATATATATATATATATATATATATGATGTATATGTCTATACTCTAACACTGAAGGGTATAAGTATGCATCTACGTGTATGTTTCATCCCCAAATTGGGGATTAAGTATGTGTATTTTATTTATTTGTCTAATTTTCTACATTATAGGGATGAGAAATTTCTTAGGAAACTATTTAGGAATTTGAAACGCAATTCCAGCTAATATATGGAAACTTACTATAATAAATCTCACCTAGGGAATTGCACTTAGAGGTATATAGAGTAATTAAGAAAAATACATAGAATTTTCCTATTTGGTTAAATTGCCTTATCTTAATTTTCAAAGGACATGCTTCTTGGTATTGTACCTCATATTATATAAACTTGTACCTCCTGATACGCAATATTAGGATTTCTTGTGAAATTCTTCATTCCTTCCTTTTCCCAAAAAATCGAGAGTTGCTCTCTCTCTAGTTAAGGAAGAAGACCAAAAGTCTCTCCTCCTCCTTCTACACGGCACTAAGAATTTCCAAGAAATTTAAATCCTCATCTCCTTCTTTCTTTCTATTGTATAAATGCCAAACCATTTATTCTCAATCTCTATAGAAATCTCTCAAAATATTATCAATAATCCAGCCTCAATTACCTCAATAAACCTCTCTTCATGACTTCATCCCGTGTTCATATTATCAAAATCACACTCTCGGTTTATCTCAATCGACCAGGGGTTTCTCGTTAACCTTAGTATCGTTTAAGAAGATTATTGATACCATGATAATTAAATTAGGATACCATGATAATTTAATACCTCTATTGGTACCATGATAATTAATACACAATTATCATGGTATCCTAAATGTAATACCTCTATTGAACAAGTACTACATAGTACTCATAACACTAAATCATAAAGACACCAATGCTAATGCATGCATACGTCCACATATCAGCACATAAATTCAAGACTTGAATCTTTAAGCTTTATAAACATGCATTTACCTAAAGCTTCCACGCACGGCTAATAAATTCCTATATGACATTTAAAGTCTAAACTTCCATATTTCAATTTTAATTAAGATTAAAAAGATTGATTTCAACCACACCTAGATTTTGAGAAATCTTTTAAGGATTAATACTTTTAGTAACTCTCTAGAAGAAAAAATATCAGATTAATTTCTTTAATCTTTTGCTTGATAAGTAAAAATTATATTTTTCTTTCGAACACACACACACACACACACACACACACATATATATATATATATATATATATATATATATATATATATATATATATATATATATATATATATTCACTAGGGGTGCAAGCAAGGGTTCGAATCTTGCCTGGACAGAGATTTAGAAGAAGAAAATGATTAGAAACCAGAGAAAAGACGCATGCAATACAAGATCTTCAAATCTTCTTAAACGATACCAAGATTAACAAGGAACTCCTGGTCAATTGAGATAAACCAAGAGTGTGATTTTGATGATATGAACACGGGATGATGAGAGGTTTCTTGAGGTAATTGGGGCTGGATTACTGATAATATTTTCAGAGATTTCTATAGATTGAGAATAAATGGTTTGGTATTTATATAGTAGAAAGAAAAAGAGTAGAGGATTTAAATTTCTTGGAAATTCTTAGTGTCGAGTAGAAGGAGAAGGAGAAACTTTTGGTCTTCTTCCTTAACTAGAGAGAGAGCAACTCCTGAATTTTTGTGAAAAGGAGAGAATGAAGAATCTCACAAGAAATCCTAATACTGCGTACCAGGAGGTACAAGTTTATATAATATGAGGAGAAGCATGTCATTTGAAAATGAAGATTAGCCAATTTAACCAAATAGAAAAATTCAATGTCTTTTTCCTAATTACTCTTTATACCCCTAACTGCAATTCCCTATGTGAGATTTAGTATAGTAAGTTTCCATATACTAGGTGACAACATGTTAATCCATATATATGTATATATATATATATATATATATATATATATATATATATATATATATATATATACACACATAAAATACCTAATAAAATGCAAATGAAGTCTAGTTACTGTAAATTTGCTATTCCACATAAATTAAAATAGACCATGCATGCAATGGATGATGAACCTAATAAAATGATGTAAAATCTAATTTTATAAAAGGGTGACGAGGAAGTGGGGTGCTACATATATGCTCTTAAACGTTTTACATGTTAATTTTAACATCTTATTAGCTTAGCCAAACACCCTCTAAATAGACCATTTAACAACAATAATAATAATTACAATTTTCATTTATAATATGATTTCCAGTTAGCTTCTAATCACAAACTGTGAATTTTTGAAAGAAAAATAAATCAAAATCTAGAACACGACATACTCGAACCATATTTCAATTAATAAAAGTTTCTACATCAAATTCTTAGTTTGCATTAAAATCACATAAAAGATCTAGAGATCAAAAGCGATATGTTTTGAATTATTCAAAAGGCTTCGATCACATAAACCAATTACATCCTTCACAATAATACACCAAAAAATAAAATAACTAATACATAAGTTGCACAATTCCCTTAAAAGAAAGAACTCGATCAGTTGTGACGGTGGTTTGGGGCAGCGGCGACGACGACGGATTGCAACAGGGTTGTCGAGCCTCAGTGCATAGGATGTGCAATTGAAGTGTAAAAAGACACGTTTTTATGTTTTTTTGTAAGTTCGAAGACATGTCATTATTTTTCTAATTCATATTTTTTTTCAAACCTAAACAGTGAAACCTCGTCGTTTCATTTAGGAATTAAAAAATAAAAATAAAACGCCGCATTTTGGAGAAAACTGGGGTCAGTGGATAGTTCATTGTTTTCCAATGTTTGTTTCTCTGGTTTTGATGGTCAAATTGGCCTGGTTTTGTGGCGATTCAAGGTCGAACCGGTCCGCTCCAGTTTTGACAACATTTGTTAACACAGTTAGGGCGAGAGAGGCAGTCGCCTAGAGCCCCCGAGTTTTAGAAAACTCGAGGGGCCCCATTTTCTAAAAGTTTATATATTAGTTATATATTGGTGTTATTTTATTTCACTTCATATATGCTGAAGAACTAAGACCTAATTCATTGCAGTTCTCAAAATGAAGAGAGGAGATGAGAAGCTTCATATTAGTAAGACCTAATTTCTTTCACTTCATATTAGTAAATGAATAAAACAGATCAATTCCTGTCAATTCACTATATCTAAATCGTAGTCAACCGCTTTGGTTATTTAATTACCTCTGGTTAGAAACCGTCTCAAGGAATAATGAGAAGCAGCCTCCACTCTTCCGAGTACATGGACAAACTATGATACGTTTGCCTTTGTTGCACCAGGTCATACGTTGCGAAAAGTGGCATAGTAGGTAACGTTCGGGGGAGTACCGAGGAAGTATCCAGTTACAGCTGGATCCAAGTACGACTCCATAATTATGTAAAATGCATAATTTCCCAACGAACTCCCTATAAAAGTTGTTTCTACTTCTGGTACTGATTTATTTACAATGTAAAATTCATAAAGGTGAAATACGAAGCCAAATTTGTATGATAAAATATGAGAAGATTGACTGGAGAACACAATATTTCCTTGTGGATGTGAATTCTCAAGGTAAAATTGGCATTTCTAGAAGAAGGCACGAGCCAATCCCACAACCAAATGCTCTTTAGCATAAAAATAGCATTCACTGTAGAATTGTAGATCGCCACATGGATGTCGATTAATGAGGGAGACGTATTATTATAATTGTTATAAGTAGTTGATGTTGAAACACATGGAGAGATCATTTCCATATAGGAAATATACTGTAGCAGCTTACAGTATCTCTACCCTTTCAGCAAAATAAAAAAAAATAAAAAAAAAAAAAAACAAAAAAAAAAAAAAAAAAGAGTCAAATCCAACACTCTATACTATCTATAAAAGGAGGAATGCTAGGAAGGTTTCTTCCATTTTATGTAGGGACAAAATAATCCCTACATATATTTTAGAGTTTATAGAAATCAAAAGATAATGACGTAATTTAGTTAATATTCCATTCAAATGTTAATTATACAAGTAACTTTTCTAATCAAAGTGTTTTTTAATATTTTATTTATATTATAACTTCTAAAATAATTTAAAGTTTGAAAACATATTTTATTCATATTAAAGTACATTCACAGAGTTTTCTAATGAGATATTGTTTGACTATATTTTTACATCTAATAGCTCAAATCATTTATTTATGATATATTTTAATTTGTCAATATTGAATCATTTATAGTAATTTGTCAAATAAAATTGAAAAAATAATTCCACAACTTATTATATTAGAAAAAATAAATAGTCCTAAAATTTGAGGTGCTAGATAAAGTAGGGACAAAACATATAAGGTTAAGTTAAATAGTATGCAGTCTTGATATTACACATTACTTTTGATATTTTTTTATAGTATCTCATATAATTCTTAAGCTACTCTAAACTTTAAATAATATTTTTTTTATTAAAACAAACTCTTAATCACTTTTCTTTTTCTGTAAGTAAATAACGTATGTGTTTTTTTAGAGGAATAACGTATGTTTTCACATTTATATAATTGTCAACAAATAATTTAATTAATATTTATTTTCGGTAGATTAGAGCAACTGTTTATATTATAATTTCTTATTAATATTCACTATCATACGTAGTTATCAAAATACTTTCAATATTTAAATAATATATTATTCGAAATTAAGTAGATTTGTTTTGCTTTCTAATTTGATTTTGATTAAACTTTGGAGGATGTGATACATGTAATGTTATTGTTTAGATCAAACTAATTAATTTATGATATATTTTTAATTTTATTAATGTCATTATATCTACCGTAACTTGAGGATAAAATATATATATGAATGGGTAAATATCATTTGTCCCATGTACTCTCTAGCCCCGAATCACTTTACACCCTCATATTCTTAATTGCGTCGATTTACCCCCAAGCAACTTTCTCCATCAATTTTCTCGATTTTGACATTGAGACTGTTTGGGCAAGGTCTGGAAATTAGAGAAATGCTCACTCACCTAGTTTAAATAGTTTGCATCGTTTTTCCACTCCCCTTTTCCATCAAATTTCCAAATCACATTCCTTGGGAAAAAACCAACTTTCTTCGCGATTTGTGGTTGTTTTCTTCCACAACAAGGTATGGCTGGAAATAGTAAACCACAGTCATCAGAAAATATGGACTCAAGTAACATGAGAAGAAGTCGGAGTAGCGGGAATTCATCCACTAATTTTACTGAAAATAGAATCAATATATATGCACGTCCTGCAATTATCCGGTGAATTATTGTGATTATTTCAAATGGGTCGATCCTCCTTTGTGTGAACGAGCTCGTGGTTGTGGTTATATTATCAACAAAAGGATGTTAGAGCTTAAGAAAAAATGAAGAGTTTCAGTAAATGGTTGAACACTTTTCACGTGTAAATGAGGAACTGAGGCAAAAAGTTGAGAATTGAGACATAAAACAAAAGAACTTGAATAAAGAATTCACCATTCCTGTAATTTTCAGATCTTGACTAACGGCTTCAAGGTCAAAATCGTGGAAATTAACGGATGGGGTAATATTGGGACAATTGTACAAGTGCGCGAGGTAAATCAATGTAATTGAGAGTACAGGGGATAAAGTGATTCGAGGTTAGAGGACCACGTGAGAAAGTGAACTTTGCCATCAATAAATTTATATGTTAAATTAAAAGATGAAATTTAAAAGTAAGTCTTTTATTGTTTATGGTAGATGACAATAGGAGCATAAGTAAGGCACCCAAGGGGGAAGTTGCCTCTCCAGAAAAAAAAAAGTTTAATATTTTTTATTAGTTTTATTTATTTATTTATATATTTTAGTCTATTTTTCTCCTAAAAAAATAAAATATCTACTTATAATGCATATATATATTTTTTAATTTAAGGAGTTTCGATGATTGTATATGCTTATATTACATTAGCTAAATGTTAGAATTATTTTTGCTTTCTAAAGAATTAAAAAAAAAAAAAAAAAAACCGAGGGCGATGGTCCAAACCCCTGTAAATCCCGCCACCCCACCCCCCCAAAACACTCCATGGATCCGCTCCCCTGGATGAAAATATTGGAAACTATATGAGATAAAACATAAGCTATGAATTAGTCTTGACATTTTCTTTATACCACACTTCTTAAAATACTACAATTTTTTTTAATAATATTTTAGATAAAATAAAATTCTATTTTTCCTAATAAGATATCACTGCTTATATACACGGAAAACGGTTATATATTAGCATTTAGTCGTGTCGATCTTTATGATTTTTTTTTGTGTTGGTTTCTAATTTTCTCAATAGTTTAATTATAATTGTATTTTTTTTCATTAAGTGATTCCATTTCTAATACAGTCTTTAGAGAGGTGTTGAAGAAAAAAAATATCATAGTAAAATAATAATCGCATAAGAAAATATTTTTGAGTAAATATTACAACTTGATTAAATAAATGATGATGCCAGAATTTCAAGAGAAAAAAACGTCACTAAAAGTGGATTAGATGAAAGAAGAAGAATAATGATAATTCTTACACTGATCTTTGAAAGTTTTTAAGTAATGAATATGAAGATTTTGTTATCCACTGTGCTACATCAAGATCAAGCGAAATCAATATGATCGGAAATCTACATTAACTTAATACTAAATCATATCGCTAATTTATTAAATATTTATTTATAATATAGATTAATTTTAATGAAGTAAATTATTAATAAATATATAAATAATTAACAAAAAATATAAACCACGTGCAATGCACGTGTCATTTACTAGTTTAGAAAAAAATATGAACTACTCTTTTCATTCTTTCTTTCTTACTTTTCTTTTGTTTTTTTGTTTTTGTTTTTGTTTTTTGGCACAAACGGACGTTGGTGTGTTGAACGTAATGGAAATAATTAACCACGAGAGAAATCTTACTAATTAACTCTTTGCTAAATCACAAGATATCTTATTGTTAGATTCAAAGAGTGTTCAATAATTTGAGGTGAACTCTCATTTTTCTCAAATTATCAACATAAAACAATAATAGTAATAATCACACATCACTTTTTACAACCTCACCATTATCCCGAGTAGGCGTAGTACCATGTTCAAGGGGAAACAAAATAAAAATAAGGGGAACCGAAATTCCCATACAAAAACTCATTCCGAGCAATATTATTCTATCTAAAAAGTCACATATAAAAACTCATACATTCAAAAAGTCCCAAGCTATATTACTATCCGAAAAGTGCCAAAATCAGAATACCAAATACTGGATTTTTCAAATAATCTACTTTCAATTAATCCTATTAAATGTAATTTATTTGACTATATTATCATTAATTAAATATGATATTTGATTCATAATAAGAAATTATAATTGCACAATTTCATTAGATAGTATACATTCTATATTAATTATTTCCGACTAGAAAATGATGTAATCATGATTTATTATTACGAATCGCCAATTCTATTTTAAATTAATTATCATTCCGAGCTTCAACATATATATATATATATATATATATATATATATATATATATATATATATATTTAATTGTACGTAAGAGGGAAGTACTAAAATTGATAAAGTGTGTCTTGCTTAATGTTGCAGCTGCCGGTGATCCATATTTGTTGGATGCATTAGAAGAGAGGATTGTCTTCACAATTCATCTCCAATCAAAATGAGATTGGTTTTTTCGTGACCAATCATGACTATTTCGTTGTATTCCCATTCTCCGATGTGGATGAAGACTTTGAGCTGGCTATAGTTTGGGGATGCTTCCACTGCATCGGTCACAGTTGTGAAGTTGGACTTACTCCCCTCCTTCGAAACTGAAATGGGTATTTAGCATCCAAGAAGAATATTGCTATTCGTTTTTCCTTTCTTGTTAATGACAAGCAGTAAGACCCCAAGAGTGTAGTTGTTAATATAATACTTATTATGAAGTTCGTAGTTGCCGCTAGGACGGCGGCCAGCTGAAATCTCGAGCGTTGGTTGTTGTGTCATGTTGATTTCAGATGGTGGAAATGCGATATTGGAAGAGTTTTGAGAAAGAGAGAAGAAAGACAAGTTGGGGGTAGCATCAATATCAGCACTACTTTGTGTTAATGATGGAACAGACGTAACCTCGACGTCCACATGGATGTCGATTAAAGAGGGTGACGTATTATTATCATCATTATCAGTAGTTGATGCTGAAACACATGGATGGATCATTTTTATATTGAAAATAGACTGTAGCAGCTTAGAGTATCCCTACTCTTTCAGCAAAATAAGAACAAATATAAAAATAAATAACCACAAAAAAGAGTCAAATCCAACAATCTATGCTATCTATAAAAGGCGGAATGCTAGGAAGGTTTCTTCCATTTTACGTAGGGACAAAATTATTCCTACATATATTTTATAGTTTATAGAAATCAAAGGACAATATAATGACGTAATTTAGTTAATATTCCATTCAAAGGTTAATTATACAAGTAATTTTTCATATTCAAAGTGTTTTCTAATATTTTATTTATATTATAACTTCTAAAATAATTTAAAGTTTGAAAACATGTTTTAGTCATATTAAAGCATTCACAGAGTTTTCTAGTAAGATATTGCTTGACTATATTTCAGTCATTATTTAGCTCGAATAATTTATTTATGATATGTTTTAATTTGTCAATATTGAATCATTTATATTAATTTCTCAAATCAAATTGAAAAAATAATTCCACCACTTATTATATTAGATAAAATAAATAGTCCTAAAATTTGAGGTGCTAAATCAAGTACGGACAAACATATAAATTAAGTTAAATGGTATGCAGTCTTTGATATAACAAGTTACTTTTGATATTTTTTTATAGTATCTCATATAATTCTTAAACTACTTTTGATATAATGATGATGCTAGATTTTGAGAGAGAAAAAAGTCACCAAAAGTGGACTAGATGAAAGAAGAAGAATAATGATAATTGTTTCACTGATCTTTGAAAGTTTTTAAGTAATGAATGTGAAGATTTTGTTATCCACTTTGCTACATCAAGATCAAGCAACATCAATATGATCAGAAATCTACATTAACGTAATACTAAATCATATCACTAATTTATTAAATATTTATTTATAATATAGATTAATTTTAATGAAGTAAATTATTAATAAATATATAAATAATTAACAAAAACATAAACCACGTGCAATGCACGTGTCACTTACTCTTTTCATTCTTTCTTTCTTACTAGTTTAGAAAAAAATATGAAAAAAAATCTCTCTCTCTCTCTCTCTCTCTCTCTCTCTCTCTCTCTCTCTCTCTATATATATATATATATATATATATATATATATATATATATATATATATATATATATTGGTTTTATTTTATTTTACTTCATATATGCTGAAGAACTAAGAACTAATTCATTGCAGTTCACAAAATGAAGAGAGGAGATGAGAACATTCATTGTAATATATTATTCATCTCCTTTTAGAGGATAGTAAATAAATGTAAGAAATTACTTCCAAAGTGTCATTCCACTATATCTAAATCGTAGCCAACCGCTTTGGTTATCCAATTATTAAAATTAATGATCTCACTAATCCTCTATGTAAATTACTTTATTGGTTAATGAAATTTAGTGTGAAATAATTCAATGGTAATAAGGATAACAATATAAAAATAATAATTAATTCATTATTATAATGTCATATATAACTAGTAATTCACACTTGCGATGCACATATGTCAATTTTAAAATGAGAAAACAATAATAATATATGTAATTGATTATATTGTTGTAACAAATCGAATTCAAGTAAAATAAAATTATAAAAAGATTAAACTTATTTGTTGATCCAGAGTTATAACATATGAAATGCAATTAAATATTTTCATTAAATGGTACAAATATTCCCTGTAATGGAATTAAATTCACCACGTGAATCTTATACAAAATAGCCAACTTTAGCAATTAACATTACAGCCGATAATTCAAGCAAAATAACCTGCAAGTTTATCATACTGATACTAATAATAATACTAATATATTAGTGCTAATAATAATTTTAATATATTAATACTAATTTATTAACACTAATAATAATGTTAATGCTAATAATAATACAAATATGCTAATCCTAAAACGAACATTGATAATAAATATACTAATACTAATGTTAAATTAATACTAATACAAATACTAATATTCTGGCTAATACTCTGAATAATAGCAATGCCAATACCAATATCAATATCAATATCAATATCAATACCAATACCAATACCAATACCAATACCAATACCAATACCAATATCAATACCAATACCAATACCAATACCAATACCAATACCAATACCAATATCAATACCAATACCAATACCAATACCAATACCAATACCAATACCAATACCAATAGGAATACCAATATCAATATCAATACCAATACCAATACCAATACCAATAGATATATAGTTCAATTATTTATAGACATGTAATCGACCTTAGTTCATAGGGTCCCGATTTTAGTCACAAAAAATCCAATCCGTTGATTATTTAGTTTCTACGTATTATATATGATAGCAAACTGTAAAAAAACCAATAATTGTTAGAATTCAAAAAAAAAAAAAGGCGCACATAACAGAATTTTGATGAAAATCATATGCTCGTAAACATAAATATGTGATGAAAATTATATGCTCGTAAACTTAAATATAATTATATGCACGTAAACATAAATATTACTATTGTGCGCACATAATTGAATTGTAACGAAAATCAAATATTATATGAAATCATATAGCAATGTAATGGAGTTAAATTTAAATCAAAATTGGAAAAAAAATACTACTTAATGTGGTTGACGAAAAAATTACAGATATATACATATACACTATTTAATATTATAAATATCGTTACTTCAAAGAATTAACATAAATAAATGCCAATCTATTTAATTTATAGATGATATAATAGTCAATTTTCTAAAACATAAAAATAGATGAAATTACTATAATGATTTAGTGATGATATATTAGTGATCAACATTTCATTACAATTTAGTAAGACAAATAGATTCAAAAAAGAAAAAGAAAAAAACCAAATCAAGAAAAAAGACGAAAACAAAAAAAATCCAAAACAAAAAAAAAAACAGATGATGCAACTTTACATAAATTACAAAATAAAATACATAAATTTTAAATAGCAAAATTACATATATATCCATCTATTATATGAACTTGATGAAACAATATTAAAAAAATTACAGACATTTATATAAAGAATATAAAATTATTAATTACATATTATTTTTTACATCTATCACTTGGATGACATTCTTTTAAGAAATAGAAAAATGAGTATTTTTTTCTCGCACAATTCATGTGAGATCCACAAAATTCTTTGTAATGGTCCGACTCAATCGATGTCGTCACACATAGCACATATGTCGATGTTATCAATAATATCTACAAAAATAACATAAACAAACAACAAATAACATGTTAGGCGAAATACATGTACATGTGTAAATAACTATTAGACACATTCACTATATCAAAATAATGAATAAAGGACATGTAAAACTATGAAAAAAAAAAAAAAAAAAATTATTTTCCTCTTTGCAGCCATTTCGGGCATGAACTATTTTTTTAATTTTCTATGAGTGTAAAATTCGAGTGGAGAGTATAAATGAGTGGAATTGATTGGAATGATGGGTATTTATACTTGTATTTTATATAATAAGTAGCATTTTTCCCCGTGCGATGCACGGGATAACTTTTCAAATGAAAATAATTATTAGTTTAATACATAATAATTATAATTATAATAAAATTTATTAGTGATATCAAAAACAACATCAACATTTATACGGATTTAATAATACAAACTCATTAAAAAAACTATAAAAACTTAATTGTCAATCATTAAATAAATGAAGCATATTTTTTATTAAAAAAAAATAGGCTGGAAATAATAATAATTATTATTAAAAAAAAATATAGATGTAGTGGATTATGATTGTTCTAGCCGAGATTTGGTGTTAAAATAATTAGAAAAAACACATAGATGCAAAACAGGAGATAAAATTAATATATTTACACATAAATTAATTTATTGTTACAAATATGCCATTAGGGTTTCTTAGGTTACCCTAGCGTTTCTTTCTTTTATATATAAGATAAAAAAAAAATTATTATGGAAATACACAGTTTATGTCATAATCTTATGTTGATTAGATATTTTCTAGAAGGGGCTATTTGAGAAAACTCTCCCATTAGTTTTTTTAATGGGGAGAAGCCCAAAATATTTTGCTCCATTTGAGAAAAGTTCACACATTTTGAGATATTACTTTTTTAATTCTAGGCCTGCCCGCCACATCATCATTGTGTCACGCACTGGTCATCAGCGGGTTTTTTTCTTTTTTTATTTTTTGATCAGTTTTATTAAATCGACTATGAAGCATAGTTGATTAAGGTAAATCGACTATGATACATAGTCGATTAAGGAAATTCTTTTAAAAGATTTTTTTTTTGTTTTTTAATTTTTTTTCTATATCAGGTATATTAATCAACTATGATGAAGCATAGTCGATTAAGAATCTGCTACTAAAAATAACAAATCACAACTGCAAAAATAATTTCAAAAATCAACTATATTTTACAAAAACAAAAAAATATACAAACATTATAATTAATTTATACAATTGGAATTTTTGTAGCCGCGCCGTCCTCCGCCTGATTCACAAAAAAACCCTAGATCTGCCTCCCATCGTCACCACAACGCCGCCACACCACACATTTAACCAATCCCTAACATGAATAAAATAAATAAAATAAATAATTTATACAAAAAGACACAGATTAGCATTTCAATGTTCATAAAAAAGAACAGGAACAATTCAAAGTGTTTGTCAACCATTGTTGGCCACTGCATAAACAATTTATGGACACATGACAAAACCAATACTAGAAAACTAAATAGAAGTAAAAATTAAAAAAAAAAAAAAAAATAATGAATACCTTCATCAACAATTCCCGTTGATTCTCCTCCGACGATGAGTGCTTCTTCTTCTTTCTCAACAGCCTGTTCCTCTGCTTCTTCCTCCACATCCGACGGTCACTAATAAATACAGTAGAACCTCAATAACTAATGACCTCACATAAACAATAATTTCTCTCTCCCAACTCAGTGACAACGTGATAAATTACTAATTCGACAATTTAATATTACGCAAAATTAATAAAATTTTGTAAGTCCCAACTGTATTAATTTAACAACCATGATATACGAATCAAAAAGTCACAGTCAGCAATACTGTACACACCAACAAGTTGATGTTAAATTAGCAACAGCAAAAGAGTGGCCCCTAAGCCAAAATCAATAGCTATCTAATATGATACGATATACTAATTGTATTTCCAACAATTTGCTAATAAATAAAAAAATTACAACAAAATCAATAACTGCACCAAGCTTTTAGTAAATTAAATTAAATAATTCATTAGTCGATAATTATAAATGAAATTCATAAAGGTTTTGTAGATGCTTCCTTGATGTAAGCCGAGGCTTCCTCTTCCGAGAGTTGTTTCCCTTGCACAAGCCCTTTAACCAAGGTATTAGCATACTCTTTACATGGTGGATTCACCCGATATTTACCTGATACGAAACTATCTACATCCGAAATGGTGCACCTGAATTTTAAGCAACGCGACAATGTAAATAAATGTTAAAACACCACAAAGTCCGTTTAACACAAATCTCGCATACATATATTAATAGATGTAAAGTGTAAGAAAAAAAAAAAAATATATATATATATATATTGTATAAAAACACTTATTAACATACGTCATCGTAAGAATTGGAATATCGTTTTCCTTTCCCAAGTAAACGACGTTGTGGTACCAGCCTCTCTGCATTTGAAAAAAACAGTTGTCAAATAAACGAAAATTGATAAAGATACCAACCTTATGAAAACGAATTAATTTATCAGGCTAATGGTTAGTTACAATATCATATTCTAGAAATATTTATTTTGATACAAAAGTAACCTTTAGTTCACAAGAACTATCATTATATACTACTTATGCCACACATATACGGAACAAAGAAAAACGTACAATTACATCTAGATACGTTAACGCGGAAAAACATGCAGATACATGTTGGAATTAAAATTGCTGGGATTTTTTTTAAGGTTCAACACAGAGCAAACAATACACGAGCGTCTACCATACCTGGACAGATTCCACAGGGATGCACTTTTCAGTTTGTATAGTCTGTAATGCAGTCAAATCAAATAAAGGTCGACTCATGTCGTAGCTTGAAATATTCTCTTGAAGCAGCACGTCATTAAATTGTTCCAGCCTAATACAAAAAATTAAAAATTAAAAAGAAAAAAAGATTAAAAAAAATAGCCAAAAAAGAATTAAATTCAAATGAATGGATTTCAAATGAATCTAAATGGGGAGGGTTTAAAATGACTACCATTGGAAGCGATTTGAAATCCACCAAAATAGCTCAAAAAACCTAAAAATGAGAGCTATGGATTTGAAATTGGGAAAAATACAGTTTTCATCTCACAAGTTTGCACATATTTCATATTTGGTCCCTCATGTTTAAAAAATTCAACACTTTTAGTCCTTTCCATTAATTTCAGTAAACACTAGCGGAAACAAACGTATGTCCGTCACTACATAACTAACGGACTAACGGTAAATTGATGGAAATGACAAAAAAGTGTCAAATTATTAAAACATGAGGGACCAAATGTGTTTTTACGTGAACATGGGGGGGGGGGGGGGGGGGGGGGGGGGGCAAATGTGAAATTGTTGCAAACTTGAGGGGTGAAAACTGTAAACTTCCCATTTGAAATTCTTTGTCAAATGACTCGTCCAAACAGCCTCAATGAACATTTAATAATATTCTAAGTAGTTTAAGCGTACGATGAGAGATTTGATTAGATTACCACCACACCACTTAAAAAATGTTATGTTAAAGGAGATCGGAACGAAATTACGTACGTAATTTTATACATGCACATGTATGTATTCTCGCCGGCATAACTATTGGGATGAAGAAAAGCAACACCTCCAAGACCCCACGTAGCCGTACGATCCCGACCAAAGAACAAACGATGAGGAAAAGTCTTCCAAACAGTCTCTTCGGGCATCCTTTTATCCATCGAACCGACGCATGGCCTTCTCATTCCTTCTGTCTGAAAGTTATATAAAGAAATTATTATATATATATATATATATATATATATATATATATATATATATATATATATATATATATATATATATATATATATATATATATATATATACATATTGCATGCACGAAACATATCGAAAGAGGGAATATTTTGAGATACTTTTACCTGTCCGCCTTCAATATAGCAACGGAATCTCGATAGGTTCATGTTCGATCCATAAGTTGCGTACCATACGTAAATTTTCGAAAGCTCCGATCTCCATGACGGTGAAGCGGTAGTTGAATCTTGATTGTGTAAGGTCAACGGTTTAATTCAGCAAAATTAATTTCAAAAATGCGAGATTCACTTTCCGATTAGGAATTAATTTAAAAGCATCGGTTACCTTGACAATCCCCGGTGACTTTAAGGTTAGTGAAAGGTTGTATAATGTCTTCAATTGTTTGAACTTCTTCGGATTCGTTGATAGAATCGTTCTCATGCTCACCTTCAGAATCAGAGCTTGAAACCTACATTAGGGGGTTCGTTAGAAAGTACGACTCTATGAAAATACTAATAGCAAATAGATTTAAAGCGGACACGATATTGGATAGATGAACCCGAAAAAATCTACTACAATTCGGAAATATCAGTCCGTAATTCAATTTTAGTTCTTGTATTGGCCCAAGGCCAATCGGGAGCAATGAAAAATGAAATACAATGATATTATATTTTTAAAATATAATATAAAGAATTAGCAACGAGGTTTACGTAGGAGAGGGTCATTGGCCTTTATGACACTAAATAAGATTCTTCTAAGAGCCGGTCGAATTCATGATAGTTAAATTGGAAGATTGGTTTTCCAGAAACCTCCAAAAGATAGAAAACGACAAGAGATTTATCGTAAATGATGTATCCTCGTTTTTTGTGTCTACAGTCAATGAAACACTCAACTATTCTACTATCGAGGATATTGCTAGATATTATAGCGGATAAAATAAGTGCTGTCGAGGGAACTCGTATTCATGTAAAGGTTCCGAAATCTGATGCACCTACCTATCGAGGGAGAAAATAATAAACAAATATACTTGCTATACATGACATTTTGAAATGAAATTTACGTGACCGAAGTTATATTAAAACGTGAACTTAGTTGATTTATTGTTTCACGAGCAAATACAAGGTTTCTCGATTTTAACTACGAACGAACAATATATTTATTTTAACAAGTATGCTTGTCTTAAAGGTAGTTTGTTGATTTATTACTCAATGAGCAAAATTATATTGCTATAAACTAAAAAGACACCCTTTATTTCTATGTTTGCTATAAGTCCATGGACTGAAAATAAATGCTCGGACTTGGGTCTGCAATTCTTGTGGGCCGCAGTTAGTGCTTTTGGTCGAGGGACTTATAGTAAAAACAATTACAAAGGGTGACCTTATATGAAAGGATTTTACTTACGAATTAACGTTTTTTTTCCCTTCTACAATTCCTTACCTATTTGGTCGGCGCTAATAATTGCTAAGAAGAGTGCCTTATCGTATATTTCTAAATACGAATTGCGAATGACGAAAAACAAGATGTAAGTGAAAATAAATGGAATTTAAAGAAAAAAAGGACTCAAGAAATCGATCATCTAACAAAGATGGAAATTTTAGTGCATTTATTACGGAAGATCAATTAGGAAGTAAACATTATAGAATACGGACATATATAGCACTTGACAACATTGCGAAGATATCCGGTGACAACTTTAGTTCTCCAATTAACGACTATATTTATTTTAAATCGAATCAACTTTTGAAAACATTGAAAACCATGGAATCAACTTTCAAATCTAATGAGATTCTTTTTGTTAAAAAAAAAGACAAAAAAAAGGGACTTAGATAATATTGTTAGTATTACTGAAAAATGCAAAGTTCTAAAAGCTCAGAGAACAGATGTTCAGATTAACAGGTAGAATTTCTGTTAGTGTTACGGAAGAAGTTTCGAGTTTAATATCATAATTCTAATACTGCAGAAGTTATTAGTTTCTTCTTATGCACAAAAAGGAAGGGCAAATCAGTAAAACTTAAAAAAATTATCTCCGCCTCCCACGCCATTGGTATCATAAAGACGAATCATTCTTCCTCCTAGGTAAAACGTAAGCCCCGTCACTATTTGAAACACATTTTAGTCTTCTTTGTTTTAACTTTCTTCAACTTAGCACGCTGAGAGCGTCAGAGTTGTCAAAATATGTTGACGGTCTCCAAAATACGGGGCGTTAGATGCTACACCTGGTTATTTACACCGGGTGGATTTGAACCGTAGATTCGATAAAATAACAACCCACTAAGCACACATACACATGGGTGTGTGTGTGATTATGTGTAGATCTACGGTTCAAATCCACCCAGCGTAAATAACCAGGTGTGGCATCTAATTTCCACAAAATACTGTGCAACATTAAAAGATAAAGAATGACAATAACTTCTTACCACAAACGGCGATGCCTGACTAATCAACTCTTCTGGTAATTCCGCAGCAAGTATCGGCCAATACTTACTCAATTCTTTACGTACCTAAAATGGAATAAACATGCGAATTACAGATAGTTTATCAAAGTTTCTATATATAGCAAGAAAACGTTTAATCTATTAGTTTTACCATTTGTATCACCCGCCACGTAGATTCAAAAGGATATACATTCAAGGACCGAATTACAGGCTTGTCATGTAGCAATACTTCGACACATGCCTTAGCTGATTTTGCTAATGAATTGAGATCGTATCCACCTTCGAGTGCCATAACAATCTTTCCTCCCGCAAACCCCATCAACTACATATAAAAGGGAAAAAAATTAAAAAAAAAAAAAATAAAATAAAAAATAAATAAAAAAAAGAGAATGAACATTGAAAAGGAGTTGTGGAAATTGCATGGAAGTAGGATGAACAATAGAAAGATGACGGGATGGTTTTTCTTTTGGGTAAATTACGGCCACCCTAAGGTAAGGTCAAATTACGAAAAGCCCCCTCATGTTTGGATAATTACAACCACCCCTCAACTATGAATCTTCTTACACATCCACCCTTGCGGTATCAAATTTAGTGGAATCTTGTAGATTATGTGGAATATTCTCCAATTTCTATCCGTTTTACCCCATTCGAGCTCCACATTTTGAAATAAGATGTGTCCCTTTATAAATATCAGATTGTGGTGCATCAGAAACAACATTTTTGCACAAAACGGGTACAAACTAGAGAACATTCTATGGAATCTAGAAGATTCTGTTGAATTTGACACCATAGGAGTTAAGAGTGGACGCGTAAAAAGATTCATAGTTGAGAGGGTGGTTGTACTTACCCAAACAGAAGGGGTTTTTTCGTAATTTGACCTTACCTCAGGGGTAGCCGTAATTTATCGTTTTTCTCTATTGAATAATGATTTAGTAATTTCAAGTGCTAACCTTGTCAAGCATGACTGAGTAACCGTACGGGGTAACAGAACAGCCCCCTAGAGGATCACCTACGGCTGTTCAAATCAAAATCACAGGAATTGAAAAGTCGTGAATTTAATTTTTTATTTCATGAATTTAAAAATCGATTCATTAATAAAAGCTAACCTGCATCGAATCCAGCAGAGATAAAAATCAAGTCGGGATTGAATTGTTTGGCAACGGGGATTAATACGTGGTCCCAAACAGCAAGGTAGTCGGCATCTCGGCACCCACCATTCTCCCAAGGTACATTAATATTGTAGCCGGCGCCTTCTCCTTTTCCGGTCATGATGTGGGACCCACCATTACCACCCGGATAGAAATCGCCGTTATTATACCTAATTCAGACGACAAAATTAAAATCCCGATCAACAGATTAAAATGCGAAATGAAAATTTTGATGTACCTATGCACTGAGAAGAAAAGTACTCGAGGGTCGTTGTAGAACGTATTTTGAGTACCGTTTCCGTGATGTACGTCCCAATCAACAATCAGGATTTTGCCGATCCCCAACTCGCTCTACAAGATTATTTAAAAAAAAAAGTTTAAAATGAACTTGCATATTCGTGATTAGAATTAAAATTGAAATTTAAACGAGCTCTCTCACTCTTTCATTCAGTAGAAATCGCGTAGCAACAGCAACATTGCTGTACAGGCAAAATCCCATCGGTCTGGATTCTTCTGCATGATGTCCAGGCGGCCTGACGATAGCAAATCCAGAATCGAGTTTCCCTTTAGCAACTTTCTCTGCAATCTAAGGTACCGAAAATACATAGTCGGAGAAACCCGAAAAAAAAATAATTAAATAAAAAACCATGTCCAGGAATCAGATATGATTTCTACTTAAAAAAAATTAAAGACTTAATTTTGTAACATTCTCGATGTAGGATATAGTATTGAAAAGGCGTACCTCTATAACCGAGCCGGCAGAAAGATAAGCGGCTTCTGATGATCCTTGGTTGAAATATACGGAGTTATATGATGCAGCAATTCTTATCAACTTAGAGTCGGAGTTTTCGGAGCTAATATTCTTGATCAAATTAATATGATTTTTGGTGTGAACCAAAGCTAAATGATTATCCTCAGCGTCCTTGGCATCCAAAATAACACATCTGGAAATGCCAAGTGTTAAACATCTTTCAAACGAAAATTTCTTCGAGCAAAAAAGAAAATTTCGAGCAAAACTCATATCTTCATTTAAGTGGAAAATTCAAAGTCGAAGCAGTTAAAGGAAAGGGGTAAGAGCATTGTCTTAGATCTTGAAAGAAAGCACTGCCGTTTTAGCACATTTTTTTGTAAAAAAAACAAACAACTGTTTCTGCATTAGGAAACAAAACTCCGAACATGATTGAAGAAAATAATTGCAAGAACCTAAGACAATGTTTGCTAGCATTGTGGTTTTGTTAACTCTGTTTTCCCAAAACGAAACGAATTTGTAGAACCTCAGGCGCTACCAGTTGTCCTAACATCAATTGGTGTCAGGAAAAGTGTAAATCCTAGCCTTATAGTGCATTCAGCATACACAAGCGTCCACATCATTCTATTGTGGGTCGCTCATACTCGGGCCTCCCCCACGTGGACAATTGCTGCCAAATCTATGTTTGTTCATACTTACAAAATATTTCTTTGAAACAATTCCAAAAATGTATCTCTCGTTCAAACAAGATTTGACTTGACTTTGGGTGTTCATAGTTTTTCACTACAAAAACGAACAAGAATCACTTTTGTTTTCAGATTCAAAAACGAATCTATGTTAGTTAATACTTGCAAAATATTTCTCCGAAACAATTCCCAAAATGTGTCACTCGTTCAAACATGATTTGACTTGAGTTTGGGTGTTCCTAGTTTTTCACTAAAAAACGAACAAGCATCACTTTTGTTTTAAAATTCTTTTTCTAATATTCAGACGTGATTTGACTGCTACAGCGTATCTAGACACGATTTGCCTGCTACAGTGTCTTTTTGTCTCCTCCCACAACATAAACAAATATTACTTTCGTTTTCAAATTCTTCACCCAAAATTAATTGTGTGTGTCCATTCATACAGCATGCACACCAAACCAAATTCACAACAAACACACACACACACTAATGCACAAAAAATTGGGTGAGAGAAAAAAGGAACCTATTTGCAATCCCAGAAGAATTCAGAATTTCCCAGATGACCCGAATGCGAGCAGGGGATTCCGGGTGGTCGTCGTCATCAAGCGCGTGGTGTCCACACATCCTGGCATCATATATCAAACCCACGCGCGGATCTTTTTCAGCAGCAGCATCGTTTGTTCTGCTCAGTGAACTCTCAATCCCACCATTTAACTCCATTTTTTTCTTTCCTTGGGTTTTTCTCCTCCGGTTTTGAATTTTGAAGCAGCAAAGAGTCGGGTGTAGAAAGGAAAAAAGCAAAATTGCACAGAAATCTTGGAAATCAAACGTCTTCTACCCAATTTGACTTTTTTACCCTTTATTTGTCCTCCTCCTATTGTTGCCCTTTTTCTTTATTTCTCTGTTTTTTTTTTGGTGGGGGTCTTTTGTACTTTGGGTACTTCTTTTGATGAAAATCATTGTCCAAATTTTGGAGATGTGGTTTTACTTTTGTCTTGGATATCAATTACATTAAGATATTTATAAAATTAAGGGTAAATTACAAACACCCCTGAGGTATGGTCAAATTATAAAAACCCCCCTCTTGTTTGGATAATTACATCTACCCCCTCAACTATGATTTTTTCTTACACCTCCACCTTTATGGTGCCAAATTCAACATAATCATCTAGATTCCGTGAAATTTGCTCTAGTTTGTACTCGTTTTGTGTAAAAATACAGTTTTCGATGCACCAAAAACTGATATATACAAGCTAAAAATCACATATTATGATCATCTTGCTTCATAATGTAGAGTTTGAATGAGATAAAACGAGTACAAAAGTGATAATATTCCATATAATCTCGAAGATTTCACTAAATTTGAGGAATTGAGGGGGTGGTTGTAATTATCCAAACAAGAGGGATGTTTTTGTAATTTGACCATACCTCAGGGGGGTGTTTTTTTAATTATGACATTCTAATTGTCAAAATATACAATAGATTGTGATTGGTAAACTATTTTAATTGTCAAATATTATATACATCTTATTTATAATATAAAGATACGTTGGGCAATCCTAAAAATCCTAATGTGATTTTTCTAGTTATTTACTTTTAATATTTTTTCTCTACTAATTTCTAACTATAATTTTCAACAATTATCAAAATTGAAACTAAACCGTGAAGAATCCTACCCGAATGGTACATCTGTTATTATTTATTTTAAATATTTTTGTTCTCTACTAATTTTTTAAATATAATTTTCAACAATTATCAATCACCTATTTTTCATCAATGTATCTCAAATCTTAAGAGATAAAGATAGAAATTCGATTTGTTAAATCTTAATATGTTACATTTATAATACTGCATTATTAATTTTTTCTATGTTACTATATTTTCACATTATATATTAAAGGGGCAATTTGCTATAGGTCCAAATTTTATGTGAATAAATCATAGTCAAAAATCCTATTTTTTTAATAAATTAATTGTATTTATCATGGCAAAAATACCCTTAATTAATCCAAATCAAACCACCCCAAAATATCTCTATCAAATTAAATCCCCCAAAAATCTCTCTATCAAATCAAATTCCCCAAAAAATCTTGCTCTCAATTTTAATTAAAGGGTAAATTACACCCACACCCTTAAGGTATACTTAAATAATTTTAAGGTCCCTATGGTATTGATAATTACACTCACCCCCCTGAAATGTGGTTATAAACTCTAACGGGGTAATGCATTGGATACATTATTCCGATAGGGTTCTAATGAACTATTACTTTTAGGTAGTGGTGGAGATAACATAGAGATATGGGGAGTTATGTGGTGACATGGCTCCCCGAATATGTCTTAAATCACCCATAACTCTTTGTTGTCTCCACCACATCCTAAAACCAATAGAGCGTTAGAACTCTATCGTAGCAACGTATCCAATGCATTATCCCATTAGAGTTTATAACTACCTTTCAAGGGGGTGAGTGTAATTATCGATACCACAGGGAAACCTTAAAGTTATTTAAGCATACCTCAGGGGTGTGGGTGTAATTTACCCTTAAATAAAAGAACATCACGTCGTAAAAGAAAATATTTGCTGAAAAACGCAGACTCTCAAAAAAACATCCACAATGATTTCACCAAATTGCAAACAACAAACTGAAAAATATAATTTGCATTATTTAAGTGCAAACAGTAGACTACCTATGAATCGACCAAATGCAAACAACAAACTACTTCATCTAATTGCGAACAGCAAACTGAAAATATGATCCAAACCATCTAAATTCAAATGCAATAACAACATTAATCAAAATAATAAACATAATACAAATGTAAAAAACAACAACAAAATCTTCCAATGTCTAAAATTGCGATTTGCAGTTTGCAAAAAAATCAACTGTTATGGATTGCAATTTGCAGTTTTCTGTTATAAGCTTCAAATTTATTTTGCCATTGCAAAATTTTTTTGTTGTTTGCTGGAGCAAAATCAATTAGAAAACACAAATAAAAATTATAAAATCACTACAAATAAATACAGAGAGGGAGAAGTAAAGAGCTAACTTTTTGTAAGCAATGAGTTGTGTTGTCGGCTATTAACTCTTTCACCAACATATAATCTCATAATGTAAAGAAACTCTCTTTTGTTTCCCTATGTATTCCATCTGAAAAATCAAAGAGTGTATAAGGAGGGAGAGAGAGAACGTGAAAAAGTAGAGAGGAGAAAGGAGAGAGAGAGAGAGAGAAAAAATCGTGAAAAGAGAAAGGAGGGAGAGAAGAAAAAATACGTGAGAAGATAAGAGAGGAGAAAGGAGAGAGAGAAAAAAAGAAATACGTGAGATTAGAATAGAGAAGGGATGAGAGAGAGAAATTTATGGAAGGAAGATAGTGATATGTAAGATTTGTTTTCTCACTTCTTTACGTAAAAAACTAATTCCATATAAAACAATTAATAATTTAAGGGTATTTATGTCTAATAACTTGTAAAATTATTTAATTTATATTAATTTTTTGAGTCAGGGGACCCACACCTATATTCATCTAACACATTGGATCTCCACCTATATAAGTCTAGAATAAGGGGTGTCTAGCCAATTTCCCCTATATTAAATTGATTATTTTTTTCACTTTTGAAATAATATCTCGTGCATTGCACGGGGAAAAAAATGCTAGTTTATATTTAAAGGCACATTACAAATAAGCTCATGAAGGTATGTACTTATTCATAGATGGATCCAGACAAAAAAACTCTTTTACAAAAAAAGTTCACACATTGTTCAGAGTTTGTGAAAGACTAAAATAGCCCATCACATTATAATATGCTTCAATTTCATCATTTAATTTAATTTAACCTCAATTTGACCCCAATTTTTACAAATTATTCAATTTTGACCCAAAATGCAATTTTTAGTACAATTTCGTTTGTCGCCGCCGTTGATCGCCGGTCTCCGACATTGAATTTTTTTTGTTAACATCTTTTTGCCCCGTTTAAACAACAATATTGTTGTGGTTGCCAGTAATATTAATATTAACTATATTATTGTTAAGCACAGTAATATTAACTATACTACAGTTTTACACATTAATATTGCTATATTAATCTCTAGCACAGTAATATTAACACAACAAAAATCAGTATTATAGTGTAATAGAGTAATATTAATATGTTGACCGTTGAACAAAGATAAACATAATAAAAATCCAAAAGAATTAATATTGATGTGGTTGAGACAACCACAATAATATTATTGTGTTTACAATAATATTACAATAGTAGACAGTAATATTATTACGATAATCCGTCAACAACTCAAACACAAAAAACCACCCCAAATGTAATATTGATGTGGTTGACAGTAATATTTTTGTGTTTACAATTATTTTACCATAATGACTACGTTGACTTGTCAACAAATCAAACAAAAAAAAACCAAAAAAATAATAATATTGTCGCTCACTGTAATTGTACAGTCAACGGCAGTACAATTACATAAATGTACTATCAATGACAGTATAATTACGTTAATGTATTGTCATTGACAGTATAATTATTGTTAACGATAATACAATTACGGTTAACATTTAGCGGCAGGGTAAAAAAAAAGTCAACGCCGGAAGCCAGCGGCGGAAAAAAAAATCAAAAAGTCAATGCCGGAAACCGCCTGCAACAAAACTAATTTAAGAAAAAAAAAAGTAAAAAAATAAATCAAAATTGGATTTTTATGGGCAAAATTGATTAAATTGGGGTTATAATTAAGAATTTGGTGTAAAGCATTGGGGGTAATTTTGTCATATACATTATTTTTTCTTTATTTATAATCTTATATATAAAAAAAAACGTTAGGCAACCCTAAAAATCCCTAATGGTATTTCTGTAATTAAATATTTTTAATATTTTTTACTCTACTAATTTCTAACTATAACCTTTAACAATTATCAGGATTGAAACTAAATCCTGAAAAATCTTATCTCACGGTACTTTTGTAATTATTTATTTTTAATATTTTTTGTCTACTAATTCTTTAACTATAATTTTCAATAATTATCAATCTCCTATTTTTCATCAGTATATCTCAAATCTTAAGAGATAAAGATAGAAATTCGATTCATTATTAATCTATATATTTGGATTATAAATCTTAATATGTCAGATTTAAAAAAAAAAAAGAAACTAATGTTATATAAAATATGAATTATAATACATTATTAAATTTTACTACGTTAGTATACTATATTTTCTTATCATGTATTAAACTGATTATATTTTTCACTTTTGAAATAATGTCTCGTGCATCGCACAGGGAAAAAATGTTAGTACATATTAAAGGGATGTGCTTATTGGCGAAAAATATATAACCCCTGAGCCTAGAATAATAAAGATAGTTGGCCAGAGACTTATGCACAAAAACACCTATATTTAATTGAATTTTATGTTTAATTTTTTTAATTGAAAATCAATCTGTCTATTGTCTATTTTTTTGGACCATATTTGGTTTGGATGGTCCAAATTTTCTGTTCAATTCATTCAAAATACTCTTAATGCCTTTTGCATTAATATATAATAAAATGCATTTCACCCCCTAAAAAATTCATATTTTCGTACTTTCTCCCTAAAAATTCCAAAAAGGGATAACGGCCTTTCGAAATATTGTTTTGGTTGCATTTTGCCCCAAAAATCAATTTTTGGTGGACATCGTGTACTAAAAATAACATTTTAAACAGTCAATGTGCGGAAAAATAATTTTTTAAGTGGCAATATGCAACAAAAATAACATTTAAATGGGTAACGTACAAAAAAAAACTCTCTATTCCGGTGAATAGTCCATCGAAATTTTATTATCGGGACAATCTGCAACAATAATAACATTTTGAAGGGGGGCTGTAGACATCGAAATTTTGAGATAAATCGCTAATTAATAATCCAATAAATCGATTATTAAATTGGGTCTCACTCAAAGTCCATTATATATTTGGGCTTTACAAATGACCGGCCCATCCTACAAGTCAAGAAACCCTAGCTCGTGGCTATAAAAAGAGGGCTTTCGGTGCATATAAAAGACAGATTCACAAAGACACATATCGAGCTCTCAAGCTCACGTCTCGAGCCTCCACCTCGAATTCATAACATATTTGAATTCGAGGTGTCCGTGATATAAAATAATTCGTTCGATTTAAGAACAAGCTTTTAAGCCCTTAAATCAAATATAGAATAGGAGAGAAGAATCAGGGGAATTCTCGTTTTATTAATAATAATTATTTGTTCCAGTTTTTCTTGTATCGTATTTATATATTTTGCAGACTCGTAAAATTTGTGGTTAACAGGGACATTAACATTTTTTAAATTTAGAGTGCAAAAGTAAGAAACTTAAGAGGGGTGACGTGCAATTTGCCCTTTAATATATCTCATACTATAACTATACCGAACACATTTAAAAATTTTATCGAAATACCAGAATTATTACCACCAATATCCAAATTTCCATTTAAATTAGGTTATAAAGTACCCACATCAACTTATAAAGTTCCCTTCATTACTGTTGACAAAATCAATTCTATCAACAAAATAAGAAATTATTTGGAATGCTTGCTAAGAGGCAAACAAAAAAGCTCCAATAATACAAGCAAAATTTCAATTATGAACTTTATTTAATTATTCTTAACTTGAGATCGGAAGTTTCGAGATCGTACGTCGTCGTGTTCCATAATCGGAGAACGATTAATCACCAAAAGCAACAAGGGCAATAATGGCTAAAAATCGATCCCCTTAGAGGCTTTTTGTAACAATCTCTGATGTAATTCAGTGCTTGATTTTGTGTGAGATTTCTCTCCTCAACCAATGCCTTCATTATGATATCTTTATACGCCTTCGATGGTCCGCATATCGGCAGTTTATTTGATCTGAACGCTTCCATTTTTAAAGGTGAGCATCTGCACATATGCATATATTTGTTTTTCATTAGACAACATAAACAAAAAGCTTTTTGTGCAATGAAATTTAATTTATATATATGATATAGGATAAATTATACTTTCCTTTCTTGTACTTGCTCGATATCACTTTATCCATTCCACTCTTGATTGCATCGATTTGACCCCCTGCATTTGAAAAAATGTCTTAATGTGGCCATCGACGTTAGTTTCAGACCGTTGACCTTAAACTCTGAAATTACAAAAAAATCAATCTTCCCAGTTTAAATAATTAAAGAAAAAAATTGTGGTTGCCGTGGTAGACTATGCTTTCCCGTTGTCTTGATTTTTTTTAATAATTACTTAATTGGGAGGGGTGGCATTTTTATAATTTCAGAGTTTAGATCAAATGGTGTTAATGTTAAATGTCTGACAACTAATGGCCACATTGAGACAATTTTTCAAGTACAAGGGGCAAATCGATATTAAGAGTACAAGGGGGTAAGTGATACCAAGCCATAGTACCAGGGGAGGGGGAAGTTGAATTTTCCCTATGGTATATTAAATCGTTATAAGATATCGAAACGGGAAGTTCTTACGTAAATGTCAACACCGGTAGATTCTGCTCTTTTCCCAAGTAGAGAACTGTTCTGTACCATCCTTTCTGAAAACAAAATGATCAACCACAAAGCACTTTTTATATATTATATATATACTAGTAGAAAAATGGCTTTTTACTGCTGATTTTTTTTATACGTTTAAAAGTCGTTACAAAACGTACATTTTATTATGCGACAATCTGGGAGTCGTAATAAATGCTAGGTTACGGTAGCAAAAAAAATATTTGCTACGGCCTTTTTTCGTAGCAAAGTTTTTATCATGCCCGCCCGTATCTGCTACGGGGCAAATTCATATCAAATTCGTAATAAAAGCCTTATTACTAAACTTTTGATATTTTTTACCACAATTAATAGTCGTAATAAAAAGTCATTTTTCTACTAGTGATATGTGCTCTATATAACACACACACACATATATATTTCGAATCATAATATGCAATTAACATAGAATTGTCGGCATTACATTATTATTACCTTAAGAGCCTTCACAAATTTGTACCCATGATTATTCCTAACGATGTAATTCAAGTCAGTCAAGCCGAACAACGGAGAAGTCATCACATGTGTTCTAGTATTTTCTTGTCTTAGAACATCGTTGAACTGCTGAAGACTTTAAAAAAAAATCGATACAAATTAGTCGATTTAAGTAACATATGAAGGAATAATACATATATGTATACATAAATACAAATATATGCTAATTCATAATCATAAGCTAATTACCTGATTTTGTACAACCTAATATGCGCTCTATGCATCCTACTCCTGTATAAATCAAGAAACGCAACGCCTCCAGGACCCCATGTTTTTGTTGCGTTACGCCCGAAAAACATACGATAAGGAACAGCGCGCCATTTCACCTCCGTTGGTCGAGTTTTGTCCCTACTACCTTCGCATGCCTCTTGCATTCCCGCAACCTATAATTTTTTAAATAAAATTTCAATAAAGTAACATATAATATAAAACCGCAAATACTTCCACACATTTTCTAATCATAATAGAATTTATTGTTTAAGGAAAGGAAAAAAAAAAAACAAGAAATAATTTATAGAACTTACTAGTCCACCTTCGATATAACAAAGAAATCTTTTCATCTCCATATTTGATCCATATGAAGCATACCATACAAATTTCTTGGGTATCTCCTCTATTTTTGGCACTATAAAAATCACATATGTTACTATTAGTATTAATACAACAAATGAAACGGTCTAATTAAACCTTAATTATCATTACAAGATCCATTATTAAATTCGAGTAATGCATCTCCCTCAGGCGCCATAGGTATGCTTTCAGAAGATCCATTACAGTGAGCACTCACAATCTGTACAATGATAATAAAGCATTATTTCATACTTAGAAAAAATAATTAAGACTATGATTTCCATACAATGAAAAAGTGATTAAAAATAAAATGTACCAAAATCATCAGAAATACCAATGATATGGAACTCGTGCGCAACTCCCATCGTCTCATTTTCAGTTTTTTTTCCGTCCCGCGTCGAAGATCGATTAAATTATGTAATGGTGGTCGGTTATTCAATCACTACAGACAAATTAGATTCGAGCTCCTGAAAAAGAATTTGCAGTTTATTCGAAAAAATTATGACCGTGTGATGTGGTAAACTTAGTCTAACTTTTGCATGATTTGGTGATAAATGATGATCTTAGCCAATGGAGTTTCACTTAAATGAAATTGTGTTCTATAAAGTTGACTCCATATATTTATATTTGTAATCAATGTACATCTACTAATATTTTCTTCAATAAATTAAGATAATGGTGTACTTATAAGGAGATTATAACTCTTTTGACGAGTTACACAAAAAAGGAGTTGCTTTTTAAAAAGTAAAGTGGTTAGAACTTTAGTTTTTCTAGTGTGAAATTCCAGCAACACAGCTTATATAAGATATGCCTCTTAAATCGTGTCACGTATCCCAACAATATAATTGAATTTTTAATGATTTGTGTATTGTCAAACAACCATTATTACAAATAATTAATATTCAAAAACATAAATAATAAATTTTATGTGAAATGTCTTTTGTAGCCCTTATATTTTTATAAATTTTAAATCTATTTATTGCTAAATTTTAATTTGTAGAGTCAATTATATCATTAATCATTATCCTTAAAAATAATTAAATCACTAATCCAAAATTGCATCATGCAGAATTCGAACTTGTGACCATTATAAAGCATACACGAAAACCATTCTCGGCTTTTGGTTTGAGGTATTGTCACGAATCTGCTAATCCCTCGATCAATTAAACGATGTTTTGTTTTGTTGATATTTCGGTCTAAATTAATAATACTTGGCCAATGTCTCAAATGCCCTTCAATTATAATATACAGTTATCCATTTTCATTTTCTTCATAATACCGAGTTGCAGATCCCCAATATCCTACCCCTCTCTACTGTAGCCCTAAGTTGAATCTCTATAAAATGCAAATACATCGTAATTTGGTTCCATTCTTCGGTAGTTTTTGTAGAATGAGTAATGGTGGTAGTAGATCGAAAAGGGGATCGAGCAGCAATGAACACGATGGATTTGACACAAAACAACCTGATATTTGTGAGTGTGGTTTCAAGCTTCGTTTACAAACTTCTTGGACCCCAACCAACCCAGGGAGACAGTTTTTATCTTGCCCACAAAGGGTAACTTTATCTTCTTTTATCAATATCAATCTATTACAATTCATTTTATAATACCCTGTATTAGTGGTTAAAAAATGTTGTGAATCTTAAATGAGGTTCACATGGTGTTTTAGTCAAACTTTATTGAATTTGATGAATGTTGCTAACTTGCATTTGCCTTTGTGTTGAATTTAACATCGTGCCTTCTGTACAAAGGTAATCTCGATCGAGAATATTGGAAACTTACGAACATTTAACACCTAAACAATATGCTGCATCTTATTTAAAATGTATTTCAAAAGCATGTACGTGTAAGGTAAATAACTTTACGCATATTGAATAATATGTATTTGATAACATTTTCAGATCAAAGGTTGTGGAACTTTCTATTGGTGTGATCCCCCAATGTGCAACATATCGAAACAAATAATACCGGGATTGATCAAAAGAATAAATGCTCTGCAAGACCAAGTTCCTTTGGAAGTTCCGGAATTATTGAAGAAAATTTCTGATTTGGAGTCTGAAATGGCGCTAATGAATGATTTGAAAAGTAAAAATGCCATGAATAAATCGTATGGTTGGTTTGTTACTTATGTTGTTGCAGTTGTATTTGGTTGCTTTGTTTTATGTATATCTTTTTCTTAGTAAAGCTTATTTGTATGTGTTTTCAACTAAATAGGCAAACGACGTCAGTATTGTTCCTTCGATATGATTTTGTTATTTAGTATCCAATTTGATTCCGCATGTAATGTTTGCAGATGTTCATATTTGTATTAGCCTTCAGTAATTTAGTTAGATTGTGCAAATATTTTGAGGTACAGTGGTTTAATGGTTATTACTTAATATTACGTACATATTGCACAGTGATTTAGTTACGTTTTGCATATGTTTGATGTATAATGTAGAACTGCATAACAATGAAATGCGCAATTAATTGTCATTAGACGACTGTGCACAGCTGATATAAGCTAAAATCCATTTAATTTCGATTAAAAATTGGGAACTAAGTCCCTTTGAACAGATAAGAGTTAGCAAAATACCATGCCGGGAGATTTTGAAAATTTGGGAACTTCGTCCGTTACAAACTGTAAAAAACTAGTGCTGCATAAGTAAAAACCTATTTAACGAAATGAACATGTAATCACTATTCCACAACGACCCTACGTTAAAACCGAAGACACTTGTGAATCCGAATCATGACCGAACTTAATGTGATCACTGAAGCTAACGGCAGACTCGACATTAACAACTGCCACAAGTTCATTGTTATTGTTGACATTGTTCTCAACTTCAACACGAACAAATTCTGCAGCATTCCCCGGTGTTAACAGTTGAGGAACTTCATTTTTCCCTTTTTGTGCCTCTCCTTCATCGTCAATCACAAGTGGATAGTCGGGGTCATATCCCGTAATGCCTCGAAAATTTACCGGCGGTGCTTGTTTGTCTTTAAACCCAAATTTGCATTCATCGTAGAAAGGAAAACCGTTGACCCTAAACGCCATCTCTTTCTCCGTCTCCTACAATTTGCACGCGTATTTTATTAACATGTCTTGAGATAAATAAATAAAAAAGGGAAAACCTCCAACATATTTTTTCTTAACTATCTCACCCGTCGATTCCAAGACCATGCACTCCTATCAAGAGTAACCTTCTTAGTAGATTGATTGAACACCATACCATCTTGCGCAACGTAAGCTTTAAACGATATGAAGCGGTTTCGAAACTACTCCAACCTCGTTTTGATATCAGCCTCTTCGAAATTTCTTTCAAAGGTGAATTTCATGGTCATGTTTACTTCGAAGATGATATCTTCGTAGACTTCGTTGTCTCGCAGCGATTCAACGGCTCGGGCACAACTTGCTGCAGATCCCATTAAACATTCATCGAAAATAACAGGCCATGAGGGTGTGTTCATCCTTGCCAAAATATTTTAATTCCGCGTTCTTGGTCTCACCATAGTACCAATGACAACGTCAAAACAAATAAACAAAATGTAAAAAAGAAAAAAACAAATGCAATATTACATATGAAGAAAACTAAACTTTATCATACAATCCTTCTTGAATGTCTGTTGATTTTTCGTATGCTTGTGAAGAACTGCAAATTACAAGACTAATTTACATTTATAATAGGAGTAAATTCGATTTGATTGAGTAAAGCCAAATGTCTGTTTCACTATTGTTTTACACAACATTGCATTTATTCCAATCAATTGAGTGGGTTAGGCCTGAAATTATTACAATAATTCAATGTGGGAAAAAAAACAGTTCAATGAACATTTACCAGTCACCATTCCTTTTGTGCGAGTTCCAATTTCGTATACATTTAAGGCGTCTGTAATATGGCATTAAAGACGACCATGCGCACCTGCAAATATCAATAAATGTTGCACTACTTAGTTTTATTTACGTTTTCAAATGTGAACTGACTGATAAAGTTCAGTTGTAAGCATTAATTGCACCACGAAATTTAATTTGTTATCAGCTAATAGTTTTAATATTTCTTACAATTTTGTGCATTAATATTTACCATATCTTTTTTACTTGATATTCATATATTGTGTATTGATTTGCCTCATTAATTGTCTGTCAATAATGGTTGTTGACCATCAATGCGTATACATAATATCCCTAACACCTAACACAATTAATTAAGGTTCTTTGGGCTTATAAATGACGAAGAAGGAGCAATCATATGGAACCCAACCATTAAATATATCATATTATCAACTAACTGAATGGCACCAAAGAAAAAAAAAACATTTTTTGGGCAAGAAGATTTTCTTTATGAGTTGGAATGGAGTGAGAGCATTGATGATTATTTTGTTGAGCTTTTGTGTTTGGAATCATGCAGCGGCAACTTCGACCGTGAGGGAAAAAGTACTATTGCCCTTTTCAGCTGCCAAGAAGCTATTCAAAAAAAAAAATTTAAATATTTTTCTCCTACAAACGCCTCACAAAGAAGTTGAAGTTGTTACATAAAAGGATTACTACGTTTCATTGGATTGTCGCACATGAGGGGGTAGTTTTTGACGCAAAAACAAACATCATCTCCGCACCGAAAGATATGTGGGAACATATCTTGAAGGTAAATTAATTTCATACAACGAGGTATTTATTTCAACCCATATTTGTATGTCTGGTTGCGTAATATTTTTTTATTTTCAATATTTATCTTGTTTTCGTTACACAGACAAGTAATATTGCCTTTGCTTATCGTCTTTGTGGAGAACCTAAGTATGACGCCCTAAAGTGTATTTTTGGAACGGAGCCCGTGGAGAATACTGTGGCGATAAAGAAGTTATCGTGTTGTCATCCGATGACGATGAGGCGAAACCTAATGAAGTGATGAATCATGGAAATGCTGTTAGAGTAGGTGACCAACAAGCCAACATGTGGCTGTGGTCTTTCGTATTTATTATTGTAATAGAAGAACCTTTATTCGTATTAATGATAAAACACCTTGGCATTCTATATCTTTGTCCCTTTGTCACAAGCATAGATATAGTCCTTACAGTTATTACAAGTACTAGTAATTGATCGTTAGGATCGTGAGATATTTACTTAAGTATTATAACTGTTAAACATGTTCCTAGTCGAAGGGTTACGCCACCAATGAGGATATCGTCCTTTCCCATTAAGAGACTAGCACTTAATGTATGTGTACTTGCATCTCATCAGTAAAGGGTATTGTGATATCGGCATGCATAAGTGGGTGCTCGTAAGTTGTCGAGTTCAGTGAACTCCCTCACCCTAGAATTCTCTAAGTGGTTCCCAATAATCGAGTAGAGATATCTATGGTATAGTTTTACACAATTAGTCCTTATGACCTAGACATCACCGTGACTACACTAGAGGACCAGCTGTATCGTGACCTGTCCCTGAGTTCCACCGAGGACCATCCTAAGGGCCAGTGTTCGTGCAGTCCGAAATCTATTGGAAGGTTTGTGCATTGTAGTCGGGGATTCGATCGCTAGAATAGTCTTGGATGTCCTGAGTGTTCTGAAAGTTTGTAATCATTCTAAGCTCTGGCCAGAGCTGACTAAGTGATGATTAGAGAATTCGATTCTCTAAGTCATGCAAGTAACGATTACAACACTTAGAACGATCGCACCATCATTGAACAGATAAAGAGGTCTCGACGAACCAATGCCTCTAGTTCAATCGGGACATATGAATCGAAGGGACCGTACTGTACGTTAACTATATCTGAAGGTTCTTGCCTGCACTTCATTTGTATTTAGGGAATCATGACGCGTAGTTGCTAGACGCCAATCTTGATTCGTTGGGTGATTAAGGTGAAACGAGCTTCATCTTAATCGTAACTCTAAGGGGCGAGTTTTGACCACAAAGGGTTGTGGGCCCAGGGCTAGCTTACACCTGAACCATCGAGGGTCACACTGCTCGTGCACATGAGATGTTTGAATAAACGGTCAGAGATAAAATGGTTTATCTCTGCATGATTGGAAGTCAATATGATTGGGTCCAACATTCGTAATTTGGAATTATGGATGAGAATAAGAAAATGAAAAGAATAGGAACGTATTAGTGAACTTTCTAAATCGGGAAGTTTCCAAATTTAGAAAGTGCACTGAATTAGGGTTTCCACTTTTGGAAAGTTGAAAATTGAGAGTTGGCACTCGTAACGACGAGGACATTATAAAGATTCCGAAAATGTAATCGCTACAATTTTCCGATCATTGAACTGAGGGAGACGAGCAAGTAAAAGAACTAACGAACTTAAGCTGTTGGGCCCGGTCCAACTTAAGCCCGTTAGGGTTTTATGCAAGACACTATAAATACATGATTTATAGGTCTTGCACAAAAACAAAAGACCTAACCCTAACTCTAGCCGCTCCCTCTCTCGATCGGCCACCCTCTCCCGTGGCCACCATCGCCGTCGCCGCCGCTGTCTTGCCGGAATCGGCCATCCGTTGGCCGATCATTTTCGGTATTCCTTTCCTTCTTTCTTTTCTTCCGTTTTTCTAACTATTACGTGTCTAGTGCCACGTGTTTAGTAGATCGAAGTATACGAGGTGAAATCCAAGAGGAGGAAGATCGAAGATCGAAGAATCGAGGAGCAGCACACGAGCCGAAGCCGCACGCATCCCAACGCACAGCCCAAAGACCGCGCGTGAGTCACACGCGCCGCCGTGGCCTGTCTTGCCGCTGTTGCCGCTCCACCGCTGCGGCCCCCAGATTGTACGGATTGGTTTCCGTAGCAATCTCGTCTTGCTTAGTGCTCCTACCTCACGCTTCAAGAGGTAAACTCACGAATTCGTTGTTCTTGATTCGTTTACGTTTAAATAAAATGTTCATGTTCGTTCTTGTATGATTTTATGTGATTACATGAAATCGTTTTATTTGTTGCGAGCATGTTATTTGATTTAAACGCGAGCATACTAATTGATTTAAATTCGGTTGAATAATTAAGCATGTATGTTGTTTTTAATTTCGCTGGAAGCGCAAAGGTAGGCAATTAATTGATTTCAATTATCGGGCATGTGTTTATGTGTTTTAAATTGAGTAAATCGCATAAAATTTTTGTTTTCCGCTGCGTACACGTGTCCGATTCCCAACACTGGTATCAGAGCTCGTTGCGCAATTAATTGCGTTCGTTTATATATGCTATGATTTTATGCATGTTCGATTTATTAAAGTAGTGATTGTTGTATTATGTAATTGGGAGTTTTCGTAAGTTTAAAATATTTTTGAAATATTGTTTAGAATTTTTCCAGCTTTAAAATTGTTTGAAATTGGAAAATCGGATCTGAAATTGTTTTTAAAATGTCGGTTTTTAATTTGTTCGGATCGAACCGGTCGGACCGGCCGGTTCGATGGTTATACACGATCCAATTGACCGAATCCACGTGGATTCGGGTCGGTCAGACCGGTTCTCGGTCCAACTGACCCGGTCCACTGATTTGGGTCAACTGGACCGGGCAGAACCAGACTGCTTCGGTCCGAACCGGTTCACTGAAAATGAAAAAAGAAAAAAAAAAACCAGATTTCTAAAATTAAACTTAAAACAAATTGATTTTAATTTTTGGAAAATTATTTTCAATTAATCCCAATTAGATAATCCAGTCAACAATCATCTATTTTAGTGAATAGGTGTTAGATTAATTAATTAATTTAAATTGTTAAATTGATTTCAATCAATAGAACACATATATAATATTGATTATAGTTCAACTTAATTAGTAGTACCTCAACATTATTTGATTGATTTATGCTAGTTGAGGTTCTATAATTATTTTGAAAATCCCGATAATTAATTATGTAGTTAGGTCGTATGTTCCTCTTAGAAAAATATGCGTTTTCATATACCTTTAGAGAACATAGATGTAGGAATCACATAGACCTATCCGAACCTTCTAATGAGATAAAAATTTTTAATACAAATCCCTCATTCTTAATCTAATTAAGAATCATTTCAAGCTATAAAGAAAAAACCCAATCTGTTGAGTTATTTCTTTCCTTCTGCCAACAGTTGGATTATGTGTAGCCCTTTACTGTAGTGCAGTAAGCCGTGTTAGCGGAGAGTGCTATGGTAAAGTAAGTTGTAATTCAATTGACATAGCGATGAAGGTAGCCATAGAAAAGGGTTATGCTGGATTAACGTGGTCGGCTAGATTAACTAGGGACTGTATTAGTTTGGCATAATCAAGTTCTATGAGCATCTTTAATTTGTAGGTTAGACTTGACACACGGTGATTTTGATATTCACGAGATTAACTTAGGTCATTATCAAGTGTGAAGAAAATTAATTTAGGGTTATATTGTGGATATGATTGATTGTGATCTACCTTTGGGCAAATATAATCGGGCTAGATTAACTACAGGTTATATTTGTCTATTGGACCTAAAGCCCATTAAGAAAAATCAGTTTTCTCGTTTGTCTACTAGAGGGAAGTGGAACTCGATAAAATTAGTGGGAGAAAAATTAAATAACATAAGACCAAACATTTAATTGTAACAACCATTTAACGCGAACCTCTAATAATCATCTTCTCTATACCTCTCAGATAATCATGTCTAACAATCCCATAATGTCAATCCTCGACAATAAACTCAATGACCCTAATTACCTAGATTGGTTGCGTAGTCTTAAGCTTGTGCTAACCGTTGAGGGGCGTCTCTATGTTTTGAACGAGAGACTTCCCGCCACTATACCTGCCACAGCGACTGATGCTGAAAAGGAAACTTATGAAGCATGGAAGAAAGATGACACACATGCTAGGGGCTATATGATAACCGCCATGGAGCCGCGCTTGTGAGGAAATATGAGTCTCACATGCATGCTTTCGATATAAAGGCTCATCTCGATAGCATGTATAGTAAGAACATTAGGGCATCGAGGTACGCTGCTACAAAGGAGTTGATCACGGCGAGACTGCGCGAAGGGACTTCGGTCCACGAGCACTATCTCAAAATGATCACTCTCCTTGAAAAGCTAGTGAATCTCGATGTCACCCTCCCGGCCGAGCTCTCGTTGGATTTGATCCTGTTGTCTCTTCCTAGTTCCTATAAATCGTTCATAGTGAAATTCAACATGAACAAACTAGATCCTCTCTTGGATGAGTTAAGGAACATGTTGGTCAGTTTCGAGTCCACCATTAAGAAAGAAAAGTCTGTTCTCATTGCTGCTGCTTCTGGAAAGAAGAGTTCTTCCCAAAAGAAAAGAAAGGAAAGAGTTCCCTTCCCAAACAACAAGTTCGAAGTGGGTGAAGGTAGTGGGGGCCCCAAGACAAAGGTCAGCAAGCAAGTTGATGATGCTTGCCATCATTGTGGAAAGAAAGGACATTGGCGCCGCAACTGCCAGGCTTACCTAAAACAGAAAAGTTCTGAAAAGGGTACGTATTTCATTGACGTAAATTTGTCTGTCAATTCTTCTTCTTGGGTATTGGATACGGGTTGTGGCTCACATTTGTGCAATGATTTGCAGCTAATGACAAGAAGTCGAAAGCTTAGAGCGGGTGAGACCTACCTAAGGATGGGGAATGGAGTAAGAGTTGCTGCTGAAGCCATTGGCACGATTTACTTAAATGTTTTTTATTCTAGTTTTCCTATTAATTTGAACGATTGTTTATTTGTTCCGTCCCTCATTAGAAACCTTATTTCTATTCATGTATTAGATATTGAAGGTTTTAGTTTTGTTTTTGGAAATTCGATTTGCATTATACAAAAGAATGAGAATTTGATTTGCAAAGGTCGACTATTAAACAACTTGTATGAACTAAATCCAAATGAAATACCTATTAATGTTATATCAGCAAAACGTAAGGAGATAGATCAAAACCCCGTACAACTTTGGCACGCTAGATTAGGTCATGTCTCTTTAAGAAGGATGAACGATTTTGTTAGTGAAGGATTGTTCTCTTTGGAGGACGTTAAATCACTACAAACTTGTGAATCTTGCCTTAAAGGGAAAATGACCAAGTCACCCTACAAAGGGAAAATGGAACGAGCCGAGGGTCTTTTGGATTTGATCCATACAGACGTATGTGGTCCACTAAGTGTTAGTGCGAAGGGTGGATACAACTACTTCGCTACCTTTACCGACGATTACTCTAGGTATGGGTATGTGTACTTAATGAAGTACAAGTCCTAAACATTTGAAAGGTTCAAAGATTTTAGACACAAAGTAGAGAAGCAACTCGGACAAAGTATTAAGAAGCTGTGATCCGATCGTGGTGGATAATACTTGAGCATCGAGTTCATTGACTATCTAAAAGAAAATGGGATACAATCTCAATGGACTCCACCTAGAACTCCTCAACTCAATGGAGTTTCCGAACGTTGGAATAGGACCTTATTAGATATGGTTCGATCTATGATGGGGTTAACGAACTTACCGGCATACTTGTGGGGTCATGCACTTCGCACTGCCGCGTATTTGCCGAATAGAGATAACACCAAAGCAGTTAAATCCACACATTATGAACTTTGGCATTCCCGGAAACCCAACTACAAACATATTAGGATATGGGGTTGTCCCGCTTATGTGAAGCGATTAGTGGGAGATAAGTTGGATAGTAAATCCGACTTGTGCTATTTTGTGGGGTATCCCGAAGACTCAATGGGATACGAATTCTATTATGTCAAGGAAGCAAAGACGTTTGTTTCGAGAAATGCCACCTTTTTGGAAAGGGAGTTTCTAACCGATAGAAAAGGCAGCATGATAGAACTTCAAGTAGTTCAAGAACCACAAAGTGAAGTTCAAACGCAAGAACAAGTAATCGAACCAATACAACAAACCACTAATATACCTCCTGAACCTACGGTGCGTAGATCCGAAAGAGTTCGGAGAATGCCGGATAGGTTATTCCTCCTCGAAAATGATGAAGATCATGTTGATCTTGGACAAGATCCAAGAACATACAATGAGGCCGTATCGGATGCGGACATGGGACATTGGCTAACTGCCATGAAATCCGAAATGGACTCCATGTACTCCAACAAGGTGTGGACCTTGGTAGATCCACCTAAGGGAATTGTTCCTATAGGCTGCAAGTGGATCTATAAGAAGAAAATTGGAGTGGATGGAAAGGTATCGACCTATAAAGCTAGATTGGTAGCGAAAGAATACACTCAAAGGCAAGGTGTTGACTATGAGGAAATCTTTTCGCCAGTCGCGATGCTGAAGTGCATTAGGATTTTGCTGGCCATAGCTGCGTGGTACGGCTACGAGATATGGCAAATGGATGTGAAGACCGCCTTCCTTAATAGAGATATTGAGGAAGAAATTTACATGGCGCAGCCGGAAGGCTTCATATCTTCTGGAAGTGAGCAAAAGGTTTGCAAGCTCCAGCCATCCATTTATGGATTGAAACAAGCATCCCGTAGTTGGAACATTAGGTTCGACTCAACTATCAAAGAGTTTGATTTTGAGAAGAATCCGGAGGAACCTTGTGTATACAAGAAGGTTAGTGGGAGGGCAGTGATGTTTTTAGTGCTTTACGTTGATGACATTCTACTCATTGGGAAGTTTTGGGTTTCAGGCACGCGTACGCAGCGGAAAACAAAAATTTAATGCGATTTAAACTACTTTAAAGCACATAAGCACATGCCCGACAAATTTAATCAATTAATTGCGTACCTTTGCGCTTCCAGCGAAATTAAATAACAACATATATGCTAATTAATTTAACCGAATTTAAATCAATTAACATGCTCGCGTTTAAACCAAATAACATGCTTGCAATGATTTAAAACGATTACACATAATCACATAAAATCATACGAAAGCAAACATGAATATATATAACGTTTAAACGAAACAAGAACTTCAAGTTCGTGTGTTTACCTCTTGAAGCGTGAGGTAAAAGCGCTAAGCAAGTCGAGATTGCTACGGAAACCAATCCGTACAATCGGGGCAGCAGCGGAACAGCAGCAGCAACGGCGAGACGGCACGGCGGCGCGTGTATCTCACGCGCGGTCTTCGGAGCGGCGCGTGGGTCGCGTGCGTCGTCGGCTTGAGGGCTGTTCCTCGATTCTTCGATCTTCCTCCTCTCGGATTTCACCTCGTATACTTTGATCTACTAAAACGTGGCACTAGACACGAAGTAGTTAGAATAAAACGGAAGAAACGAAAAGAGGAAAAGGTTACCGAAAGGGATCGGCCAATAGATGGCCGATTCCGGCGACGGAGGAGCAACGGCGGCGCAGTGGTGGCCGCGGGGAGAGTGGCCGAGAGAGAGAGTGTAGCGGCTAGGGTTAGGGTTTTCTTGTTGTGTTTTGTGCAAGGCCTATAAATCAAGTATTTATAGTCCCTTGCATAAAACCCTAACGGGCTTAAGTTGGACCGGGCCCAACAGCTTAAGCTCGTTAGTTCCTTTACTTGCTCGTCTCTCTCAATTCAATGATCGGAAAATTGCAACGATTAAATTTTCGGAATCATTATAACATCCTTGTCATTACGAGTGCCATCTTTCATTTTCCAACTTTCCAAAAGTGGAAACCCTAGTTCAGTGCTCTTTCTAAATTTGGAAACTTCCCGATTTAGAAAGTTCACTAACACGTTCGCCTATTCTTTTCCTTTTCTTATTCTCATTCATAATTCCAAATTACGAATGTTGGATTCAATCGTATTGACTTCCAATTATGCAAAGATAAACTATTTTATCTCTGACCGTTTATTCAAAGATCTCATGTGCACGAGCAGTGTGACCCTCGATGGTTCAGGTGTAAGCTAGCCGTGGGCCCACAACTCTTTGTGGTCAAAACTCGTCCCTTAGAGTTACGATTAAGATGAAGCTCGTTTCACCTTAATCACCCAACGAATCAAGATTGGCGTCTAGCAACTACGCGTCATGATTCCCTAGATACAAATGAAGTGCCTGCAAGAACCTTCAGATATAGTTAACGTACAGTACGGTCCCTTCGATTCATATGTCCCGATCGAACTGGAGGCATTGGTTCATCGAGACCTCTTTATATGTTCGATGACGGTGCGATCGTTCTAAGTGTTGTGATCCATACGTGCATGACTTAGAGAATCGAATTCTCTAATCATCACTTAGTCAGCTCTGGCCAGAGACTTAGAATGATTACAAACTTTCAGAACACACAGGACATCCAAGACTATTCTAGCGATCGAATCCCCGACTACAATGCACAGACCTCCCACTAGATTTCGGATTGCACGAACACTGGCCCTTGGGATGGTCCTCGGTGGAACTCAGGGACAGGTCACGATACAGCTGGTCCTCTAGTGAAGTCACGGTGATGTCTAGGTCATAAGGACTAATGGTGTACAACTATACCATAGATATCTCTACTCGATTATTGGGAACCACTTAGAGATTTCTAGGGTGAGGGAGTTCAGTGAACTCGTCAACTTACGAGCACCCACTTATGCATGCCGATATCACAATACCGTTTACTGATGAGATGCAGTACACATACACTAAGTGCTAGTCTTAATGGGAAAGGCCGATATCCTCATTAGTGGCGTAACCCTTCGACTAGGAACACGTTTAACAGTTATAATACTTAAGTAAATATCTCACGATCCTAACGATCAATTACTAGTACTTGTAATAACTGTAAGGACTATATCTATGCTTGTGACAAAGGGACAAAGATATAGAATGCCAAGGTGTTTTATCATTAATACGAATAAAGGTTCGTTTATTACAATAATAAATACGAAAGACCACAGCCACATGTTGGCTTGTTGGTCACCTACTCTAACAATCTCCCACTTGACCTAAAGCCAACTACCCATAAATCGCAATCCCATCGACTCTCGATGTTTCTCATGGACCGATCTCGGCAAAGGCTTCGTGAAGGGGTCTGCTACGTTCTCTTCCGAGGTGACTCGTTCTACCTTAACTTCACCTCTATCAATGATCTCTCGGATCACGTGATACTTCCTCAGAATATGCTTCGACTTCTGATGAGATCGTGGCTCCTTAGCTTGCGCCACGGCTCCGGTGTTATCACAGTACAATGGCACTGGATCACTAGCATCAGGAATGACACCCAACTCTTGGATGAATTTCCTTATCCAAGTCCCTTCTTTTGCAGCTTCGGATGCTGCAATGTATTCCGCTTCGGTAGTGGAATCAGCCGTCGTGTTTTGCTTGGAACTCTTCCAACACACGGCACCACCATTAAGCGTGAATATGAATCCAGAATTCGACTTTGAGTCGTCCACGTCTGATTGAAAACTAGAGTCGGTAAAACCCTCTAATTTCAACTCGGCACCCCCATAGACCAAAAATATATCCTTAGTTCTTCGCAAGTACTTGAGGATATTTTTCACGGCTTTCCAGTGAGCCGGGCCGGGGTTAGACTGATATCTGCTTGTGACACTCACAGCATACGCAATATCGGGTCTCGTACATAGCATGCCATACATTATGCTTCCTATGGCAGAAGCATAGGGCGTCATTTTCATCTCCTCGATTTCACTAGGTGTTTGCGGACACATAGATTTCGAGAGACGAACCCCATGGGACATTGGCAAGAATCCCTTCTTGGATTCTTCCATGCTAAACCGTTTCATAACGGTGTCTATGTACAGGCTTTGGGATAAACCAAGCATCTTTCTCGCTCTATCTCTATAGATGCGTATTCCCAATACGTAAGATGCTTCTCCCAAGTCCTTCATTGAGAAACGTGTGGACAACCATGCTTTCGTTTGCTGCAACATTCCTACATCATTCCCAATGAGTAGAATGTCGTCAACGTAAAGCACTAAAAATATCACTGCCCTCCCACTAACCTTCTTGTATACACAAGGTTCCTCCGGATTCTTCTCAAAATCAAACTCTTTGATAGTTGAGTCGAACCTAATGTTCCAACTACGGGATGCTTGTTTCAATCCATAAATGGATCGCTGGAGCTTGCAAACCTTTTGCTCACTTCCAGAAGATATGAAGCCTTCCGGCTGCGCCATGTAAATTTCTTCCTCAATATCTCCATTAAGGAAGGTGGTCTTCACATCCATTTGCCATATCTCGTAGTCGTACCACGCAGCTATGGCCAGCAAAATCCTAATGGACTTCGGCATCGCGACTGGCGAAAAGGTTTCCTCATAGTCAACACCTTGCCTTTGAGTGTATCCTTTTGCTACCAATCCAGCTTTATAGGTCGATACCTTTCCATCCACTCCAATTTTCTTCTTATAGATCCACTTGCAGCCAATAGGAACAATTCCCTTAGGTGGATCTACCAAGGTCCACACCTTGTTGGAGTACATGGAGTCCATTTCGGATTTCATGGCAGTCAGCCAATGTCCCATGTCCGCATCCGATACGGCCTCATTATATGTTCTTCGATCTCGTCCAAGATCAATATGATCTTCATCATTTTCGAGGAGGAATAACCTATCCGGCATTTTCCGAACTCTTTCGGATCTACGTACCGTAGGTTCAGAAGGTATATTAGTGGATTGTTGTATTGGTTCGATTACTTGTTCTTGCGCTTGAACTTCACTTTGTGGTTCTTGAACTACTTCAAGTTCTATCATGCTGCCTTTTCTATCGGATAGAAACTCCCTTTCCAAAAAGGTGGCATTTCTTGAAACAAACGTCTTTGCTTCCTTGATATAATAGAATTCGTATCCCATTGAATCTTCGGGATACCCCACAAAATAGCACAAGTCGGATTTACTATCCAACTTATCTCCCACTAATCGCTTCACATAAGCAGGAAAACCCCATATCCTAATATGTTTGTAGTTGGGTTTCCGGGAATGCCAAAGTTCTTTATCATTAATATCTCACTACGTTTTGCTGAATTTCGCCTTAGGGGCCCCCACTACCTTCACCCACTTCGAACTTGCTGTTTGGAAAGGGAACTCTTTCCTTTCTCTTCTTTTGGGGAGAACTATTCTTTCCAGAAGTAACAGCAATGAGAACAGACTTCTCTTTCTTAATGGTGGACTCGAAACTGACCAACATGTTCATTAACTAATCCAAGGGAGGATCTAGTTTGTTCATGTTGAAGTTCACTATGAACAATTCATAGGAACTAGGAAGAGACAACATGATCAAATCCAACGAAAGCTCGGCCGGGAGGGTGACATCGAGATGCACTAGCTTTTCAAGGAGAGTGATCATTTTGAGACAGTGCTCATGGACCGAAGTCCCTTCGCGCAGTCTCGCTGTGATCAACTCCTTTGTAGCAGCGTACCTCGATGCCCTAATATTCTCACTATACATGCTATCGAGATGAGCCTTTATATCGAAAGCATGCATGTGAGACTCATATTTCCTCGCAAGCGCGGGCTCCATGGCGGTTATCATATAGCACCTAGCATGTGTGTCATCTTTCTTCCACGCTTCATAAGTTTCCTTTTCAGCATCAGTCGTTGTGGCAGGTATAGTGGCGGGAAGTCTCTCGTTCAAAACATACAGACGCCCCTCAACGGTTAGCACAAGCTTAAGACTACGCAACCAATCTAGGTAATTAGGGCCATTGAGTTTATTGTCGAGGATTGACATTATGGGATTCTTAGACATGATTATCTGAGAGGTATAGGGAAGAGGATTATTAGAGATTCGCGTTAAATGATTGTTACAATTAAATGTTTGGACTTATGTTATTTAATTGTTCTCCCACTAATTTTATCGAATTCCACTTCCCTCTAGTAGACAAACGAGAAAACTAATTTTTCTTAATGGGCTTTAGGTCCAATGGACAAATATAACCCGTAGTTAATCTAGCCCGATTATATTTGCCCAAAGGTAGATCACAATCAATCATATCCACAATATGACCCTAAATTAATTTTCCTCACACTTGATAATGACCTAAGTTAATATCGCGAATATCAAAATCGTCGTGTGTCAAGTCTAACCTACCAATCAAAGATGCTCATAGAACTTGATTATGCCAAACTAATACAGTCCCTAGTTAATCTAGCCGACCACGTTAACTTAACATAACCCTTTTCTATGGCTACCTTCATCGCTATGTCAATTGAATTACAGCTTACTCTACCATAGCACTCCCCGCTAACACGGCTTACTGCACTATAGTAAAGGGCTACACATAATCCAACCGTTGGCAGAAGGAAAGAAATAACTCAACAGATTGGGTTTTTCTTTATAGCTTGAAATGATTCTTAATTAAATTAAGAATGAGGGATTTTTATTAAAATGTTTTATCTCATCAGAAGGTTTTGGATTGGTCTATGTGATTCCTACATCTATGTTCTCTAAAGGTATATGGAAGCGCATATTGTCCTAAGAGGAACATACGACCTAATTTCATAATTAATTACATTAATTAATTATCGAGTTTTTCAAAATAATTACAGAACCTCAACTAGCATAAATCATTCAAATAATGTTGAGGGACTACTAATTAAGTTGAACCATAATCAAAATTATGAACGTGTTCTATTAATTGAAATCAATTTAACAATTTAAATTAATTAATTAATCTAACACCTATTTACTAAAATAGATGATTGTCGATCCAATTATCTAATTGGGATTAATTGAAAATAATTTTCCAAAAATTAAAATCAATTTGTTTTAAGTTTAATTTTAGAAATCTGAAATAATTTTTTTTTTTATTTTTTTTTTTTTTTTTTTTATTTTTCAGTGAACCGGTTCGGCCCAACCGGTCTGACCGGTTCGGACCGAAGTGGTCCGGTTCTGCCCGGTCCAGCTGACCCAAATCAGTGGGCCGGGTCAGTCGGACCGGGAACCGGTCTGACCGACCCGAATCCACGTGGATTCGGTCAACTAAATCGTGCACAACCATCGAACCGGCCGGTTCGACCGGTTCGATCCGAACAACAAAAACCGACGTTTTAAAAACAATTTCAGATCCGATTTTCCAATTTTAAACAATTTTAAAGCTGGAAAAATTCTAAACAATATTTCAAAAATATTTTAAACTTACGAAAACTCCCAATTACATAATACAACAATCACTACTTTAATAAATCGAACATGCATAAAATCATAGCATATTATACAACGCAATTAATTACGCAACGAGCTCTGATACCACTGTTGGGTTTCGGGCACGTGTACGCAGCGGAAAACAAAAATTTTGTGCGATTTAAACGACTTTAAAGCACATAAGAACATGCCCGATAAATTAAATTCAATTAATTGCGTATCTTTGCGCTTCCAGCGAAATTAAAAACAATTCACATACTAATAATTTCAGCCGAATTAAAAACAATTAACATGCTCGCGTTTAAACCAAATAACATGCTTGCAATGATTTAATCGATTACACATAATCACATAAAATCATACAAAGCAAAACATGAAATCATACATTTAAACGAAACTCAGAACGAAACTAGGGTTTCGTGTGTTTACCTCTTGAAGCGTGAGGTAGGAGCGTTTAATACGTCGTGATTACCACGGAAACCAATCCGTGGAATCGGGGCAGCAGCGGCGCGTGAGGTCACGGCGGCGCGTGTGATATACGCGCGGCTTCGGGGCGGCGCGTGGGGCAGCGTGCGGCTTCGGCTCGTGCGTTGCTCCTCGATTCTTCGATCTACGGTCTTCCTCCTCTCGGATTTCACCTCGTATACTTCGATCTACTAAAACGTGGCACTAGACACGAAGTAGTTAGAATTAACGGAAGAAAAAGAAAGGAGAAAAGAATACCGAAATGGATCGGCCAAGGGATGGCCGATTCCGGCGACGGGGCGGCGCCAACGGCGGAGGTGGCCGCGCGGGAGAGAGGGCGAGAGAGAGAGGGGTCGGCCGTTTAGGGTTAGGGTTTGATGTATGTGTGCAAGGCCTATAAATCATGTATTTATAGTCCCTTGCATAAAACCCTAGCGGGCTTAAGTTGGACTGGGCCCAACAGCTTAAGCTCGTTAGTTCCTTTACTTGCTCGTCTCTCTCAATTCAATGACCGAAAAATTTCAACGATTGCATTTTCGGAATCATTATAACTTCCTCATCATTACGAGTGCCATCTCTTATTTTCCAACTTTCCAAAAGTGGAAACCCTAGTTCAGTGGACTTTCTAAATTTGGAAACTTCCCGATTTAGAAAGTTCACTAACACGTTCGCCTATTCTTTTCCTTTTCTGATTCTCATTCATAATTCCAAATTACGAATGTTGGACTCAATCATATTGACTTCCAATCATGCAAAGATAAACTATTTTATCTCTGACCGTTTATTCAAAGATCTCATGTGCACGAGCAGTGTGACCCTCGATGGTTCAGGTGTAAGCTAGCCGTGGGCCCACAACCCTTTGTGGTCAAAACTCGTCCCCTTCGAGTTACGATTAAGATGAAGCTCGTTTCACCTTAATCACCCAACGAATCAAGATTGGCGTCTAGCAACTACGCGTCATGATTCCCTAGATACAAATGAAGTGCCTGCAAGAACCTTCAGATATAGTTAACGTACAGTACGGTCCCTTCGATGCATATGTCCCGATCGAACTAGAGGCATTGGTTCATCGAGACCTCTTTATATGTTCGATGACGGTGCGATCGTTCCAAGTGTTGTAATCGTCACGTGCATGACTTAGAGAATCGAATTCTCTAATCATCACTTAGTCAGCTCTGGCCAGAGACTTAGAATGATTACAAACTTTCAGAACACACAGGACATCCAAGACTATTCTAGCGATCGAATCCCCGACTACAATGCACAGACCTCCCACTAGATTTCGGACTGCACGAACACTGGCCCTTGGGATGGTCCTCGGTGGAACTCAGGGACAGGTCACGATACAGCTGGTCCTCTAGTGAAGTCACGGTGATGTCTAGGTCATAAGGACTAATGGTGTACAACTATACCATAGATATCTCTACTCGATTATTGGGAACCACTTAGAGATTTCTAGGGTGAGGGAGTTCAGTGAACTCGTCAACTTACGAGCACCCACTTATGCATGCCGATATCACAATACCGTTTACTGATGAGATGCAGTACACATACACTAAGTGCTAGTCTTAATGGGAAAGGCCGATATCCTCATTAGTGGCGTAACCCTTCGACTAGGAACACGTTTAACAGTTATAATACTTAAGTAAATATCTCACGATCCTAACGATCAATTATTAGTACTTGTAATAACTGTAAGGACTATATCTATGCTTGTGACAAAGGGACAAAGATATAGAATGCCAAGGTGTTTTATCATTAATACGAATAAAGGTTCGTTTATTACAATAATAAATACGAAAGACCACAGCCACATGTTGGCTTGTTGGTCACCTACTCTAACAGAATTGCCTGTATAAATAGGGCATGTGGTTTTGTTTGTAAAATAGGTTGTATTTTGTGCATGTGAAATGGTTCACATGTTGGTAGTACGTGTTTTTTTTTCTCGTTGTTGGTGTGTTTAGATATAATTAATTTATCACTATAATCATATGAAACTTGTGTGTGATCGTTTTGATAGTGATTATATCACTACTGTAAAATAGGTTTGTTGAATTGTAAATTTTGTATTCGCCATTTTATGTATTTTTGTCCAATAATTAGACCATTAAATAAGTAATTAAACGAATAAATCATCCCAATTATTTTTTATCAAAATAGGAGAATCTAATATTGTTCAAAAGTGCTACTGTGCCCCATCCGAAGATGTAATAAACATTATACAAAGAAATTGACCAAGTACCTAAAATTATAATACATCAAACACTTGAAGCATAATAGTTTCAAAAGATCAAATACTGACTTAAATTATATTTAATAACGACCATCTAAGATCATTTGCACCATATTTTCCTTGTGTTCATCACCCAAGTAGAAGAAAATGTCGAGGCCTTTGCTATTATCGCAAATTCTCGAAGTTGCCTTAAGCCGTTGCTCGAAGGTGAGATGTTGCATGTTTTCTAGGGCATCAAACACTTTTTTTCTAGCTATTGACCCATCTTTATCAAACCCAATACGGCTCACTAGTTCGCCCATTTGGAATTCCATATTTTCAAAAAACTTGGAGGCCATTTCGACATACCCATTATCAACGGGATCAATGCGTGATCGTTTTTTGGAACGTATTCGTCGTATTCGAGGGGTCTACTTGTGGAACGTATTCGTCGTCATTAGAATTATGTTGCTTCCCTTTCGAGCTTGTCACCAAATCATTAATGGTTTCAACAAATGCTTCGGCATGTTCACCTGTGGCACGATCTTTTCTAAAAATTTGAGTCCAATCTTTGTAAAATGGCCACGATTTGTACCTCATTGAACGGGCATTTGTATTAGTCTACGAATAGAAACACACAAATACATCAATGTAATCATGTATATACAATTCTTATAATGAATTAAGTATGATTCTTTATTACGTGCATAACATGAAATACCTTTATATAATCTTGCCATACTTGATCGTCAATCACATCTATTGGTGTTGTTTGCATCGTTCCAACCAAATCCAGACATTGAAAACATGGTTCTTAATGCTCCATAATGCTTTTTTCACACGTGTATTTTGAAATGGATTTGTGGTGAAGCCTTAAGATCGGTACCCGAGAATTTCTGCACCATATATTGTTCCAAAGTCCCTAAAAAACCGGTTTTTTTAAAACCATTTTCGCACTTCCATCCCCTTGAAACAATATCTTTCAGTCCTAAAATTAAGGTTTGCTCTTCAAGGACTGTCCAACAACGCGTGCTATTGATGACTTGCTTCTTACCAGTAGTACATTTATTTGAACCAGCATTGGTATCCATGTACCCTGAAGTATTGGACAATATATAATTTAGAAAATCCATTAAAGCATTAAAAAAAATCACAACAGAACAAACCATTCTAATAATATAATCCAAATAAAATTTCAAAGTCTTACACGAAAACAAACAATGCATAAAAACTTAAAACAGAAAACAAACTGTTAACAATTGAATTACAAGCAAGACTTTTTAAACATGTTTAACGATACATTAGCCACTCGTTATACATGTTTTAGGCAATAGTATCCTGCCATGTGGTCCATTCTTCTGAAGTTTCAACAGTGTTTATGTAATCTTCACCATTAATAATGCTTGGATTCTTACGGAAAAAATCATCCGAGGTTTCTTGCTCAAGATCGAAATCATTGGTTGTGCGTATAAAATTATGGAGGAGACAACACGCCATTACAATCCTATTTTGTACTTTGATGGTCTAATATGCCGGGCTTCATAATATGGCCCATCTCGACTTCAAAAGATCAAATTCCCGCTCAATGATGTTTTTTGCCTTCGCATGTTTCATGTTAAAAAAATCTCTAAAGTTTGTAGGTGCATTTGGACCTTGACCATATGCATCAAGGTGGTATCTACTACCTCGATACGGTGCCAAAAAATCCTCACCATTGCTATAACCATTATCAACCAAGTAGTAATTACCTGTAATCGGAAGATTTTAAAACATATAGAAATGACTCATGGACCTTTAAAATTTGGAAAGGGTAACTAGTAATAACATACTGTGTTAATCTAGATTTTACAAACATACCCGTAGGAACCCGTAGCCCGTTGTCTCTAGTTACCGCGTCCTGATGTATTCTACTGTCGGCGGCAGAGCCTTCCCACCCCATAAGTAAGTAAATAAAGTTCATGTCATCATCACAAACGGCTAAAACATTTAATGACACCTTATCCTTACGGTTTCTATATTTTGGTTTATGAAGACAAGGGACGCGACATCCTATATAAGTCCCATCTAGTGCCCCGAGACACCCCTAAAATTTATTACATAGTAGTGAAAATATTAAATTGATTAATGATGAGTAAGATATCAATTACGTTGTATGTTATTCACCGTACCTTAAAGAGTGAGAAACGCTCATTTTTTGAATTTTCACCAACGGGCTTTGGTGAAATCAATAGCATTTCATGTAACTTTAGCAAAGCTAAAAGGACGCGGTTAAAATGCTTGCTTACGGTGTACCCCCGATCTCTTGAAATGACTTCGAACAATGACATTTTTTGTGTGGTGGGAAAGTATTTGAAGAAACATTGCAACTTGCTCGGGTACTGACACATTTCTATTAGGTTTAAGACCACCAACATTTTCCAAAACATAACACAAATGGTAGAAGGTTTGTATGTTCATTCTAAGATTATCACGACATGTAACATCATTCAAGACAACTATAGAACGCAAATAATCGAGCTGAGAAGAGGTTCTTCCTACTAAGCTATACGTTCGAGTTTCATTTTGCGACTCAGCCAAACGACGACAATTATATTGGGTCAAAATACGCACGGACATCAAGAAAAACAACCTTAGATTAAATAATAGTTGGTTCAACACTACTATTACATCTTCTTCTTGTTTTGACAAATCCATCAAAAGCCAACAAGATCCTACAATATTCATAACCAACAAAGTAACACATTCATAAAGAAGAACATCTTAGTGGATGAATAATCAATTAACCTAAATTTGAACATGAAGGCAAAACCCAAACAAAATGCACGCAAACATGATTATTAGTTCAAAAATTAAAAACAAGTGAATAGCCAAACCAAAACATAACATAACATATTTGTTTATGAAAGCTATACAGTAGTCAATTAACCTATACAGTAAACTAACACTATAAATACGTTAAATAATACAAATGTCCAAAATTAGAACCCACCCTTCCAATCGAATACATACCTGATTGCAGTCAAGAATTTGGAACATGTCAAGGCAGGGCTATTTCGCGCAACAAAAGCCCACAATCTAAACGGGTAATGGTAGTCTCCGTTCCAATCGACAACCCTAATTTTGTCGGAAAAAAATAGAATGGGAATTACGACATACAACGATGTTAAAAAGACAACTAATGAAGACGAAGATTCTGAGAATTACCTTTCCAGATCTAACCCTGAAATTGTATACTTTTGCCTTCTTAGTGTGCCCGAAAATTAGCCAAAAAATACGTGCCCCGTTCTCTGCGAAATGAAAAACTCTTCCAGTAATTAGGCGGTAGTAACAAAACCACATGTAAATAAATTGTCGATTTTGGAGAAAAGATATTTCGATGAAAGATCAGTTCTTACCGCGACAGATTAGGGCTCAGCAGTGAAAGGGGATCTGAAGATTATACCTTTTTATATGTAATATTTTTGTAATTATTCCTTGTTGTAAGGGCACAATCGACATATCACATTTGTGCAGATGATGGAATTATTTGGTGATAAAGAGTCAAGTCAATTTTGGCTTGACAGGTAATAATTCGATTGGTTGATAAATATGGTGGGACCATTTATCAACATGTGGCCAAACCTCCAAACCAAATGTCCTCCTACTTGGTACTATTTGTTCCATCAGTCGTAATATGGCGAAACAAAAGGGCCCTTAAAATATAGGGGTTGTAATAAATATCAAGTAAGAAATGTAACGCTTACCTTCTCTACTAATACATTGAATGGTAAGGCTTTAACTTTAATGATGTGGCATTTGTTCATATCATATTACCATTCCAATCATGAAATAAATGATAAATATGTAAATTTGATTTTTTTTCAATATCTTTCAAAAAAAAAAATTATTTCAATTCTAATTTTAAGAAGATTTTTTTTTAAAATATTGCTTTAATTTTAATAGTTTTTTTTCTAAATTTTCCCTTCATTGTTAGCATAAACATTTGAAAATATAAATCATGTTACTACTTTTTATATTCATTGCAATGTTGTCAGAGATGGACCGGACACAAAATTGATCGGTATTTGGGTTACGGTCAGACCGGTTCAACCGGGGTTAACACGGGTTGTTAGGACTGGTAGACCTCCTTCCCCATCATCTTCATCACTTTTTTCCTCTCTATAAATCTTCTTATACCTATCAATCTCTCTTACCTACAATTTTTTTCCTCTACACCACAACATATCTGCCCTCTCTTTCCCTTTTTTATATATCTCCTTTTCTTCTTCTCCTTCGTCTATTTTTTTCTCGCTCCATATCTAGTCACACACAACTTGTTCCGGTCATCCAAGGTAGTTAAAATCGAGATCTAGATCTTAAAATCGTGAGATTTTAAGATTTTACACACTAAGAAGGAGTAAGATCGGACTAAAATAGCAGGTGCCTCAAAATTGGGTGAAATCGCGTTCCAAATCGTTAAAATCGTTAAAAACGCGATTTTAATGCGATTTTGGCGATTTTATTTTTTGTCTCAGTTTGGGCTGGAATTTCGAGTTTGGGCCCAAAAAACTCAATATTTAACGAAAAAAATACAACCCAATAGCAAGTAAATCAATAATTTTATCGATAAAGATCTACAAATCGAAATCTATTGTCAATTCTATGTTCGCTAACCCGGACACTAAAGTACCCTAACCCCCGTCTCCAGTGTAACACCCTCCATGACTTTTACTTAACTAAGAAAGGCTTTGGAAAAATGGCATTTATTAAAATTTCGATACAATTTGAACCTTGAGAAATCACTTTAAAATTTGTGAAAGCATTTTTTTTTTGTTTACTTAAATCATAACTCGAGTTTAAAAACAAACCATTTTCATGAAGAGTGCTACATACATGACTATGAACGGGGTTTACAACATACTTGTAATACAGCGGAAGAAAATAAACTTTATTTATATACCCCGGTTTAATAGACTAGATTCCAAAATCAGAGTACAAACTGAACTCGTAAAGATCTCCATTATACATTAGACTTTTAAAAGGGAAAAGTGGAGAGATAATTTTGTAAGAAATCCGGAGACGACATTTAAGGCATCAAGGCTTGTGATTCCTCCAACTCCGCTCCGCTGCGCCACTCTGATTACATTGAAAACCTGAAAAGGAGATTCGCATAAAGCGTGAGCCTAACCACTGGCTCAGTAAGAACATTGGCCTGACGATACTCACACCTCTCTCAACGTGTCACTCACGCCCTACGGGAGTCCTAAAGTCCTTGTCTATGTTCTTTTCATCTATGTCTTTTATGGCATAACTATATTCATTTATTCAATATCATGACATTCATTCATATCACATATAATTGGCCACGTAAGAAACTTAACACACAAAATTAGGCATATAATAAACATGCAATCATTCATTCATACACTTAACATGAATCTCACATTTACCTGTTACTTTAAACCTTTCACTTTAAACATTTCACGGATACTTAACATCCAACTTTCTTTAATAATCGGGTACTTAACACCCTTCTAACATTTAAGGGTACTTAACACCCTTTTAACTTTACTATGCAATATGCAATATGCAACTTTTAGACTTCTAGACTTTTCATGCATGAGAAAACATTGGGCCCGTTTGGAAAAACAATCGTGGAGTTCGGCAATAAGCCGTGTATTTTGGAGCTTGTGATCTATAACTTTACTATAGTCACGACTATAACTTTACTATCGCCGAGTTAGTGGTTTATAATCCCGATTCCTATGTGAATCAGTCCCTATGTGGACAGGTCCCTATGTAGACCCCAACTATCAACCACTAACCGGAATATAGTCACGGCTATAACTTTACTATAGCCGAGTTAGTGGTTTATAATCCCGATTCCTATGTGAATCAGTCCCTATGTGGACAGGCCCTATGTGGACCCCAATTATCAACCACTAACGGGATACCAGCCCCCCGTATCCCATACTTATTCACCTAGATCCACAACCAATTTCCAAACATTTTTAACTTTGAAAAATCGTGATTTATGCATCTTAGACTTAATAATGAATCATATGATCTATCTATGTTTACTTTCACATAAACAACACCAAAGTAACAAGTACCATACCAACTATACTTCAAATCTTTAATCAAATCATTAAACACATAAATCATATAGAACATAACACTTTCACTTCATAAGTACACATAAACATTTCATAACCCAAGGTAGCACAAAGGAGGGCATTCTTCAACTTTAACCATATCATAGTCACATAATCACATAATCATATAATCACATAATCACACATTCCTATCATTAAAAATATCACTTACATCGCATTTAAATTCACCTTAGGCCATAGCTATCTAATATTTCACATAAAGCATCGAATACTTTACCTTTACCACAAGATCACATAACAACAGTTTGGATATATATAAGTATAATTCATAAGCCATGGATCGGAGTATAATCACGACCACGTAGGCAGAAATATATATATATATATGTATATATAGTAGCATACTTATAATACATAAGCCATGGGTTGGAGTATAATCACAACCACGCAGGCCTAAATACATATATAGATATATATATACATACATTATATCTATAGATACTTGTACAAGATTAAACCACAATCAAGCGTATATTTAATTTATCACACACGAAGTTCTAATCCACATAATTCCAGTCAAGTATATAATCAAAAACACATAACAATAATCAATAACTTTTAGATCATCTAAATAGCACATAAGTTCTATAAACAATTTATCATCATTCCTCATATTATAATCATACTCTAACTTATACCCGGTCACTAATTTCTTCAAGAGTTATTCTATAAGATAAATACTCTAAATAATTTATTCTAAGTTCAGTCATGCTATTAAAGTTATGCATCAAGAGTTTAAAACATGCTCATAATTAATTTCATCAATTCAAAGAAATTCATTTTAGAAAATAGGGCAGTTTTAGTACTTTAGTTTTGAAAATTAATTTCTCTTTAATCATGCATCCAAAAATTCTGAAGCTTTATATTAATACTCTCCTCAAAGTTAAGAGTACCGATACAAAACAGTTTTCGAAAATACTTATCCAATTAAGAGGAATACGGAAAACCGTACAGCTCTGTTGTCGAAAATCCAGAAACAGAGCTGTGACTTCAAAAATACCAAATAAAATTATATTCTTTTCAAAACACCGTGAAATTTTGACAGAGATAACATTTAAAAGTCTTATATCTAATCTAAGTGGAATCACTATGATCGGAGTAATACAAGATCAGATTTAACATGCATTTCTTTCATGACACATAATCTGTGCAGTTCCGGAAAATAAATCACAACTTAATCATTTTTAACCCAAATAAGACACACTTTATATCAAATTCAAGATAACAGAGTGATCTATATTCTCTAGGAATTTCATATTTTTATAAAAATAAATAGTCTATGAAACGAGGCATAAACTCCGTGACTATGAATCTGTAAATTTCAATCTAAGCATCTAGTTCAAGATTCTAAACTCAATCATCCTATAGTCATAAAACCCAAACTTAAACACATAAGATTAACATAAAAACATTGGTTAACTTAACATGCAATTCAATTTCACTAAAGACCAAGGGGTCCTTACCCATTTGAAGAAAATTAAAGACAAGAGAAGGAGAAATCGAAGGATTCATGGAGGTCTTCGAGTTTTGGCCATGGATGATCTTGGGATGCTTTGGGCTGAGTTTGAAGGCTGTGGGAGGGCTGTTTCTTAGAGGTTATTGACGAGAGAAACCTTTTATGAGTATATACTGAATTATTGAGGGGAACGAAGAAGGAGAAGAGCTTGCTTCTTTATGAAGAACAAGAGAAGCCTTTGGGATTATTTGAAGGAGAGGGTTGTCGTGGGTTGGAGAGGAGAGAGGGGAGAGGAATTTTGGCTGATGTTTTGGTGTAGAGAATTGTGAAGAAGAGGTGGGTATTTATAGAGTCTTGGATGCTTGCTATCTTAATGACTAAGTATGAAGAGGGGTCTTTTTGCAATTAGGAGAAACTTGAAATATAGAGGGACTTCTAGGCAATTTCATTTAAGTTATCTTAAAATAAAATGCTAAATAAAAAGCCAAGTGAAAATGCACATGGAATAAGTGTATGCTTGCAACACATACAATCCTAGCCAATTTAAAGAGGGTAAATTACTATCAATTAAGCATATAAACTTTCTAGTGTGAGAAAATAAATTCTTATGTTACTAAAACTAAATTCACGTAGATCACATAATTTCACGTGTTCAATTATATTAAACACATGAAATACATTTTAGTTGCGCAATTAGAGGATAAAATCAAAAATATTCATGTAGACATATAATGCACATTAGTTCACATAATTTCACATAAATAGCAAATAAAGCAAATTGAAAAGCAACTAATTAAATTCGCACATACAACACATATGCATGCAAAGGAGACGAGAGGGAAAATACGGAAACCGGGTATCGGAAACGCGGGGTGTTACATCCAGTGTAGTTAGAGTCTACCCACAGGTCCGACGTCTCCGTTCAGAACCTGATATTAAGAGAGCATTTAGGTCAAGTCCTTAAGGGCTACCCGAGGTGCATCACGTCTCCGTTTCCACAACCCGAGCTATGCTTTCCTAAAATCAAACGAGAAATCCTCTCTCGAGTTCATTCCCATTTAGAATCAATTCAATTGTTGGCCAAACAATCGAAAGCATTTAATACAGGAAAACATAAATAGAATCAAAGAACGACAAATAGATCACAGATCTGGAAATCAAAATCAATATATACAAGGATTCATTTCCCTAAAAGAAAATGCTCAGTTCATTACAAACATAGCATCAAAATGAAGAACACGAGAAATTATAAACTAAACGTAAAGAAAAGCTTATGAAAAACCCGAGTCGAAACCCTCGTCGAAGCTTCCCACGAAGAACTGGCGAGAACCGAAGAGAAAACCGAAGAAAAAGTCGAGAGATGGTCGAGAGATTGAAAAATGAAAAGGAGACCTTCTATTTATAGTGAGATATCAAAGAAAAATATCTAGTCTCGATTTCTGTGCCCAGATCGCGATCTGGGCTTCTTGGATCGCGATCTGGCAACCTCGAAAACTGCCCACCGCTTTCCCAGATCGCGATCCAGGAAGTGCGGATCGCGATCTGCCCCAACTTTTCGCTGCTACTGGAATTTGCCACCAGATCGTGATCCGGTGATGCTGGATCGCGATCTGGCCTCTGCATCAACTTCAAACACTGTTTTGACCATTTTTCAGCCCGAATTTGACAATTGTGCATTTCACAAAACTTGTGGCCCTTGAAGTTAGCTTTCTAAATCCACTTGAATTAGCCCAATCGGAGGTCGTATGCAAAAGTTATGCTTGAAATAAGAAACAGTGCCACATCCCGCGATAATGCACTTTTGCACGTGTTTGGTTTGATTCTCGGCTTCGCTTCCAAAATCGTTTCGAATCGGAAAAAATAGCTCCTCTTTACCTATAATATAAATAAAACAAAAACAACATAATATATACAAATAAAGCCGAAAACTCGGACGAACGAAGACCAAAACTCGAAGAATTGATAAGCAAAAACCGTGCAAAACGAACACTTATCAAGTTCTCATCTGTTCCTATATTGAAATATATGTAGCCGTGTGCACATTGAATTAATTATAACAAACCAAGAAAGTTAGCATAATACAACCAACCAAGCATAGTAAAGATGTTACACTAAATTATGAATGAATTGTTTCAATAAAGAGATGAAAAAGGAAACAAAGAAAAGAACATAATAAAAAGAATTATTTAGTGGCTAAAAAATTGCACTAAAAGTAGCGTAGTTATATTGTTCATATTATAAAGCTGGATTCTGAATTAATGTGAGAATAATAATCTAATTCGCATCAAAAGTATCTAAGAAGATTAATGTAAGTACTGTTAGATATTTGATTTTTAAATCAAATATATAATACTCTCTCCGTTCCTAAATAGGTGTCGTTTTTTCACATTAGCACAAATCTTAAAAATCTTAATAAATATGTCTTGATTTTAGGAAAATAGATATTGATGGACCAAAATACCCTTGTTTATTAATTAATGCAGGAAGAGTGCTATAGAGTTAATAAGGGTATAATTGAAAAATAAGCAATTAATGCAGCATTGGAATTGTGAAGTGACAGATAATATGGAACAAAAAAATTTCTCAAAACAGACAGATATTATGGAACAGATGGAGTAATTGTTTTGATTTTCTTAATTTCCGAATTATTATCATTTTTATTATTATTCATTATTCGGATTTATTCTTTAGAGAAGTGGGCGTTGTTATTTAGCTTAGTGGGTAGTTACCTTTAGCACATGTTTAATTTATCTACTAACCCATGATCCCACTAACTCTCTATCATCTCTTAGTGTGCTATTTTCGTGCAAGATATGATGTTCCTGAACTCTATAAATAGGAGAAGAATCAAGTTCATTTGTACCAATTTCTGACGAGAATCAAGAGCGCATAGCAGAGAGTGTTGGAACATCGTTTACAACACCTTGTATTCTTTTTCGATTTCTCATTACAAAATTGAGTTTGTATACGATCTTATTGAATACTAATTTGTATTCCTAGTATATCGTCAAGTGCTTTTGTACTAGTTACTAGGAATTATTAGTCTACGAAGAAATCATCTTGGGTTTTCTTCCTAGAAGAGAAGAGCTTGACTTCTCATTTGTATTACTTTGAATACTGGTTTAAGCTTGTAAGAGCAACTCCAACGGGATTATTAAATGGGTTATCAAACCCCTTAACCTCCATTTGACTCCCCAAATTTAAAAACTCTCTTCTCCAATGGGTTATTAAAATTGAGATCTATTTTAATAACTCATCTATCCGCAAGTAAATATACATCCCAAATAAATAATTATCAAATATTCTCCTAAAAAATAGGAGCACGTGAAAAAGAAAAACCTCAACAAATTGAGTTTTCTTTTATATACGTAAAAATCTCAACAGAATAAAATTAAATTTATACTCTTCAACAAATTTCCACTGGAAAAAAATATCTCAAAAATATCTCAACATATTTATTCTCTCTAGAGCTTCCACAAAGTTCCACGGAAAAAAAAAATTGTATGTATATATAATTTTTTTTCTTTTTCTGTTTTGAAAAGGTAAAAACTTGATGAATATTGATTTTGAGGATAGTTTATCAGAAAAATCAGTTTGTATGGTTATTTAAAATAGATTAGAAAATAAATAAATATATAAATAATCAAAAATTTGTTTGATAATTGTTTTTTGATACTTGTGGTTGGAGTTCACTAGTTGTATAGAGATATCAAAGTATAATTCTAGTATTTGATAACAATGGGTTGGAGTTGCTCTAAAGGCTCCATCCACAAGTTATATACTTGTGGATAATGATTTGAAAAACTTGTGTTATTTATATTCCGTTGTAAATTTTTTATTACTACAAGTTTTTATTTGTCTTGTTTAAAAATCTCTGATTTTACACAAGTTGTATCTAAATTTTTCGAATTTAGAGGCACTGAATTCTTTCAATTGGTATCAGAGCCTACACTTGACGTATACTAAGTGATTGTGTCCTGTGGTGATTTTTACAGTGCACGACTTCGCGATGGATACACCAACATCAGCCTCCATGCGTCCTCTTGTATTGGATGGAACAAATTACACTTACTGGAAAGTAAAAATGAGGACATTCATCAAATCGATTGATGAAAGAGCCTGGAGAGCTTTATTGACAGGATGGTCTCCACCAAAACGAACTGATGAAGATGGTGATCTTGTAGTAATTCCTGAGATTGAATGGACTGCGGATCATATTTCAACAGCTAGCTACAATTCCAAAGCCTTAAATGCCATTTTTAACTCAGTTGATACCACGATGTTTAAGCTCATCTCTGTATGCACCAGTGCAAATGATGTCTGTGATGTACTTCAATTACATTGTGAAGGATCGGAAAGCGTAAGGAGAACTAAGTTTAGGTTGATGTCATCCAAGTTCGAACGACTTAGAATGGATGAAAGTGAAACCATCTCCCAGTACAATGAAAAGATCATTGATCTGGAAAATGATTTCAAGCTCTTGGAGGTCCTTTAAGCAATGAAACATTGGTAAACAAAGTGTTGAGAACACTTCCTAAGTAGTTCAAAATGAAGGTCACAACAATTGAGGAACTATCAGACACATCATCAATTAGGCTTGATGAACTAATGGGAAGTCTGAAGTCATGTGAGATGAATGAGGAGGAGGAGAAGAAATTGAGAGGAAAGTCAACAACTAATGCATTACAAGCAGGTTTTGCTCAAAATGTCACAACACTTGTTGATGAAAAATTGGATGCTAAAGACTGCTTGAACAATGTTGTTGTTCAAATCAGAAGATTCAATCAAGGCATCAACCAGAAGGGTGTCAAACCTCAAAAACTGTTCAATGATGACTCAACTTCGAGCTCAACCAGATCAAATTCAAACATGAGTAGACCAGGGCCTCAACGGAATAACTTTCAAAATTTCTCACAAAACTTCTCTCAAACTCTCTAAAAAACGGTTCATATCTTCACCAACTAATCTTGATTTTGTGTAATGCAGGGCCTGCACAGGTTTCGGGCATTATGCAAATGACTGTGCTAACACACTAAAGAAAAGAGGAATGAGTCTTATTGTTCAGTTCAACGAAAAAGACTGTGAAGAGTTCGGTCAAACCAGCTCTCACGAAGAAGAACCAGTTGTCAACTTCGCAAAAGTAAATGAAAAAATCTACAAACTGATCCACAAGGGATTGTTGCCAGTGTTTCTTCACCCTTTGCAACATCTGATAATGTTGAATATTTTGACTCTTCTCTGACTAATTTAACATGCTATAATTGTACTTCTCTTCCTAATACAGACGATCTGTCTGAAGAAGAAGAAATGTGCAATGAGGAGGAGATGAGGATTCTTTATAAGGAGTTGTATAATGACTGGATTAAGAAGACTGGAATGCTTGAAGATCTAAGCAAGGAAAACAACTCCATCAAGAAAATAGTCACTCAGTTAGAGGTCTCTTCTCACTAAGAAAGATGTGGAACGAGTTAAGGTTAAAACTGATATGGAAGATGCTCTGCTTGCTATAAAAAAGATTAACACCGGCACATCTAAACTCAAGGTTCTAAAAGGCGGTTATCGGGTTCGTGGCGGTTAGGGACCGCCACATGATAAATCGGTGCGGCGGTGATTTATCGGAGATAAATCGAAAATAAATCGGTTTTTAAATTTAGTGTAATATATTTCTAAATACTATTTGTAGACACTCGATATATACAAAAAAATATTTAAACATAATTATATCCTATATTCATATGTTATAATATAATTCTAATTACTCAATAAATAACTAAAATTTAAAAATAATAAGATCATAATATAATAAAAAATTCTTACTAAATACAAATATTATGCAAGTCTTTTGCATCAACAATTAATATAAACACAACAAAGCATAAACTCATGTTTTGGGTTATCGCCAAGTTCTTCTTTCTTGCCTGTTTCAAATTGCGGGGTAGTACTTGGTTTTGTTTTGGAAGTTGAAAGAATTGGAGAAAAACAAAAAAAACAAAACATATTTTCATTTTAATCTAAATTAAAAAAAAAAAACCGATTTGTTGACTGATATATCGGTTTGACCCGCCAAAAAACCGCCGCAAACCGCCTCGCCGTAAAAAACCGATATTCCAAACCGCCTCAACAAAATCGTAAAGGTTTATAAGCGATACCGATATGGCGGCCGATATATCGACCGCCACGACCGCTATTTAGAACATTGTCTAAACTAGAGGATATTGTAGGTTTAGGAACTGTATGAAGAAAAAACGCAGGTTTAGGGTATGATAAGAAAAATTCTAGTAATAAATTTTCTAAAAAGGGGAAAATAACCTTCGTGAAAGAAAAAGGATGTGAAGAAAAATGGAGTATTGATGAACAACTTACTGCTATAAAGGACATGCTGATACAAAAGAAATTCATGTGCCATCCCTGTTTTCATTCTGATCATATTAAACCTCTCTGTGAGAAAGTGGAAATAGATAAGATGTTGCATCACTCATCTCATAACACTCTGAGCAACATCTCTAAGAAGAAGGATATCATATCTAGAACCTGAAAGGTATCAATTCCGAAAGGTGAGAAAACAACGTGCAATGTTGTGTATACTTCATTTAATGCTAATCTTTCAGGGTCTTGGTATTTTGATAGTGGATAGTCAAGATACATGACATGGATAAGGAACAATCTTGATAACTATCAAGATTGTTTGGTAGAGGAGCAAAAGGAAATGTGATTGGCAAAGGAGTACTGGATGTTATTGGTTTGCCTAAGCTTAATAATGTGTTACATGTACAAGGATTGAAATCAAATCTCATTAGTATTAGTCAACTATGTGATGATGATCTGAGGGTTGAATTTGATAAACTCTCCTGCTCTGTATATGATGTTAATCATCGTCGTCTTATGACAGGTTTGGTCAACAGATGATTTTTATCAAACATGTGAAAACATTGTATGCCTGGTTTCACAAATAAGTGATGTGGAGATATGGCATCAAAAATTGGGTCACACCAACGTCAAGAATATACAGGTGCTAAACAAATATGGTGTTGCCAAGGGAATTCCAAATCTGCAGTTCAATGATGCTTGTGTGTGTGGAATGTGTCAAAAAGGCAAACAAACTAGGGTGTCACATCCGATGTTGATGCAGTACTCTGGAACTCAGAGATGTCTGGAACTACTTCATATGGATCTCATGGGTCCAATAGAAGTTGAAAGCACGGGGGTAAAAAAATATGTGTTTGTATGTGTAGATGATTTCTATCGTTTCTCGTGGGTCTATTTTTTAAAAGAAAAATGAGAAACTTTTGAAGTCTTCAAAAAACTTCACAATCAAATTGGCAATCAACTTTTTATGGATGTTAATCAAAATTGATCCAGGAAAAGAATTCAAAAATTACTTGCTTTCAAGCTTCTGTGATAAGAAATAAATTCTTCATGAATTTTCTGCCAGTAAAACTCCTCAGCATAATGGTATAACTGAAAGGAAAAATAGAACTTTGCAAAAAATTGCTTTAGTTATGTTAAATGCCAAAAATCTTTCCAAAAAAATTAGGGCTGAAGTTGTTAACACATCATGTCATATTTCTAACATAGTATATTTGAGATCAGGAACCACTATGACTGCATATCAAATTTTGAAAGACAAAAAGCCAAATCTTGAGGCTATGTTTGGAACAAGTTTCATTTTATTTTGGTTGTTTGCCCGAAACAAAAACGTGTTTGTTTTGTATTTGAATTTATTCTGGAAACATTTTGTGCAAATAAATCCAGAATTTTCTTTAAATGTTTACCTCGATTTCCACCCACCAACTGCACTGCTGTCCCCTTCTCTCTCCTCTCTCACGTGTTCACCTTTTCTCTCTTCTTCACTTTTTTCAAGTCACTTCCCTCTTAACATTTCTTTCTTTTTTTTTTTTTTTCCATTTCCTATCTTCTCTCCTTATTTGTTTTCCAGATCTTCCTCCTTCATTGCTCTCACTCATTCTCTCTCTCCTCGTCTATCATTCCCCATTTTCTCCACCAACTACAAGCAATAACTTCTCCCTCATAAACCCTATCTTCTTCCAACCGCTTGTAATAACTTTTCTGCCGATATCCACTGTTGTATCTGCAAAAATAGTGAAGGAATCCGATTCTTTGCTTTATTTTCTTCCTGACACTGATTTTTTTTTTGTTACTGTAGTTTGATTTATGTAAAGGCTATTGTTGTAGTGTGAGGCAGACGAATCTCTACTGTGTGAAGCTTGAATGCATTTTTTTATGTTATCTCTCTGTAATTTTCTCTTATATATTTCATTCATTGTAGTTCATATATCACATATGAATCCATCTCTTGCCCCTCTTATATTTGTTTCTTCAGAGTCAAAAACGGAGTCCGACGATCTACTCTGTTCTTCAGTTGATAGCAATATCCCACTTCTTTCGGTGTAAGAAAAGAAAGAGAACGGTAATTCTAGTACCCATTTTGTTGTCTGAAATTTATATTATATCTATTTCTTTTAAATACTGATTTCATATAAATTCTTGTATGGTTGTCGTTCCTTTTGTATTTTTTGTGTGAATATATGCTAATATTGTCGGTAGTTTTTTTTAGGCGAGATCTAATTGTTCTTCCTTGGTTACTTCTATGTTATTTTGAGATGTCTACTGCCTCTTCTATTTTAGATCCATATATTTGAAAAATATTATGTGTATCATGTTTTGGTAAGGTGTACTTATTCTATGATTAGATCAATAGATTTTTTTTTGCACCTTTTGACTTCATTTTAAGGGCCACCTCAGTAACAACCTATAACAATAAGGATGTTTGGCAGCTAGTGTTTGGCAAATAAATGGCCAAATATTGTATCCAAATTCCAAAATTTCATTTACTTTATTTTAAATAGTGTACATAATGCACGTGTTAATGGGCTGATTTTTTGGAAATGTAATGAATATTATTTGTTTAGATGTCTAGATCTGTTAATACTGACAACCAACCAAGGTGTGAGAATGATCAATGGCCATTCTCTAGTGAGGAAATGTTAGTACATGTTTGCTATGATTCATACCTTCAAGGACAGCTTCTAACGACCACAATTTCTAGTTTTGTCTGGGGTACTATTTGTGAGGAACTGAACAAAAAAACAGAACATAAATATCAGTACAGTGCAAAGCAATGCAAACAAAAGTTTAATAGGATTAGGGCCCAATGGAAGTTATATTATCGCTTGTTGAACCAAGAAACTGGATATGGAATTGATGAAATTACGAAAACAATTACTGAAGACCCGGAGCGTCTTGCTAGTGTTGTGAAGGTAAATGATTACCTTTGATTCAACTTTTTTTGCAAATTTAGTTTGATTCAGCCTAATTAAGTTCATTTCATCATTAATGTGAATCCTTTATTTATATTTGTAGGATAACAAAGATTATGCCCGCATGTTGACAACCAAAGTCCCGAATTATGACTATTGCATTGAGATGTTCTACAAGAATGTGGCAAATGGTTCTGTGGCTCGTTCTAGTACGCAAAATCCGGCCAATAGCCTTGAAGAAAGTGAGGAATTGTCTGGCAGTAGAATGAAGCGGTCAACACCTGAGGTTACTTTGGAGCAAGAATCAGGTCCCAGCAATTAATTTGGAGTGCTTATTTAAAAAAAAAATAAGTTTATTTAAATTGGACTGTTGAATTATTTTTTTGAAATAGTGCTTAATTAGATTAAGAACGTTTTTAATTTTCTAGTTGTATTTGACTATTTATGTTATGGGCGTTAACTATGTAAGGACATAATTGTTATTTGCTTTGTGACCGTACATTATTATTTCAATCTTACTTCATTTTTCTATATAGCACGCATTTCAAATTAAAATAATTTATATATAAGGACAACTACATTAAATTAATAGATTAATAATTATTACCCAATAATAATAGCAATCACATATATCATAAATCAATAAAATAAATATGTTCCAATCATTAAAAGTATTTAAATTATATTAAACTATTTCATCAACTCATATCCCTAGACATTGGTTTGACTGCTACAGTATTTCTTGTTCCCTCCCAAAATATAAACAAACATTACTTTCATTCTCAAATTATTTCCCCAGAACTACCATTTCCCGAGAACAAAATGAAAATAAGGCCCAAAATGCTTCCAAACATTGCCTGAGTATTTGCATGTCTTTGGGTGCATTTGTTATGTTTTGAATGATAGAGATAAACTCGTCAAATTTGACTCCAAAAGTGATAATGGGTTGTTTGTTGGATATGCTCAGCATAGTCATCATGCCTATAGAGTTTATAATCTTCGCATTAGAATAATCATTGAGTCAGTAAATATGGTATTTGATGACATTGCTCATCTTAGTGGAAAATCAACCGAAGATGAAGTGTATGATTTGATAGACATGTCACAGACACAATCATAATCAAAATTGAAGTATTGATCACAGTGCGACTACACCTCCAACAACACTCTGCCCAGAGTCAGCATAAAATTAATAAAAACATATTTACGTTCGACTACGTCACAAGAAAGATTAAGTGAATTAGCTATTTTATCTATAGAAAAAGATTTGTTAGAAGAGCTAGAATACGAAGATCTAATTAATTCATTTGCATCTATAAAATCAAGACAAAATAATTTTACATAAAATAAAGATAAAACTAAGAATATCATAACCTCATTTTTTGGTTTCGCCTAGGGCCCGCAATATCCTAAGGTCGGCCCTGTGTATGACAATAATATTATCCTAAATGATAGTACATATACACAATATGATGTCAATGGCAGCACAATAGAATACCGACAGTATTATAAGTGATGAGACTAATGTATGACATTAATATTATCAACAACAAAGGCACATACATGCAAAATTACTCTAAATGACAGTACAATTAGTAATTTTAGTAGTATTATACATATGTAATTGCACTGTATTTGCCATAAAAAATCCTTAAAAGCCACATAAAATTATTTCCAAAATTGAAAAAAAGAATTCTAATAATGAAAGAAAAAAAAAATATACAATCCCATTATTTATGTCACAAAATCAAGATTTATAGAGTAACATAGAAACAAAATTTTATTAGAGATATAACAACTCATAAACTTTTTTCGATTAGGTTTTGCCAACGTCTGACTCATGTATTTTTTAGGCTCTAACAGTAATTTTGAACTCCGTAGACAATATTTTGGCGGAGGTAACAATATCTTCTTAGAATACCGGAGTGAATTTTCTTGAGAATGGTGGTGGAGATGACAAGAAATTTATTGTCCAAAACCGCGGTGGAGATCACAGTAATTTTTGAGATCCGGAGTGATTTTGCTTATGTTTCTGATGAGGGTAGTAATTTGGTGAAGAAAAATTGGCGAATACTTTAAGAGAAATGGGGAAAAAATTTCAAGTTTGGAGAGAGAAACTACATGGTGAGGGAAAACATTTTGGAGAGAGTGAAGAAGATCTGCGTAATTTTAGTATTTGAGCGTATTTTCGAAAAATCACAACCAGATGGGTTTTTTTTTTTTTTTTTGTATAATTTAATTTGATATAGAGAGAGTATGCAAATAAATTTTCATCCATGGGGTTGTATGCAATTTGCCACGTTATAGTCCATCAATTTTTTCCTTTTTTTTCCGTTTGACTAAATAGTCCATCACATTTTTATCATTATAATCTGCTTACGATTGTATCAATTTTATGTTTTGATCATTATAATCCTGGGAATAATTATAACAATCTTATGTTTCGATCTTTGTAACTTGATTTGTTATTACTCGAATACCACTATTACATGAATATAGTAATAAAACTCCTCCAATATAAAATATAAAATACGTAATAATATTGATTGAAAGTTGAAATCTCATATAGCTTTTAATTTCCACACCTTATTACAGCAATATTCAGCAGCCATATAATATAGAAATTTGATTACAGATTATGAATATTTAAGAGAACCGCCACTACAATGTAATTCACACACACAGATACATTTCTATATAAGACTGCCTAAAACATATACATTGGCAGAACACATAAACTTCTTGAAATATATATATATATATATATATATATATATATATATATATATATATATATACATCACGCTAATTATATATAAGCCATGTTCCATTACTACAAATATTCCCTTTCATATGTGTGCCTCTTAAACATGGTATTAATATTCGCACGCGCTTCGTTTCTTGATAATGTGTGTTCGGGGTGTAAGGATAAAGCTTTTTGTATGAAGGTTCTTGGATCAGATCCTCGTTCAGCATATGCTGGCTACGACGAATTGGCTGAGATTGCAATAGAATTGGCATCCGGTACTGCCACAGCGACACGACCCAAGATTTTGACGCTCTTACGTTCTGCAAAAGATCCTCAACTAATAAACAATTTCCGAACGTGTAATGAAAACTATGGAAATGCTCTCGATTCTCTGAGAAGAGCACCGGAATCTTTGAAGCATAGAGATTACCTAGAACTTAATTTAGAAGGAAACAATGTGTATGAACAAGTTACTATTTGTGAAGAAGTGTTCAAAAATGGATCCCCACTTAAAAATGAGAACTATCGATTGGCGCAGCTCGGGGATATAATTGTGGTTATTGCAACGGATGCAAGATGAGGAGATAAATCTTCTACATCAATTATGCATTGCTTTTTATATTAGATTACATCGTTATGGTACTTCTAAGATTACAAATCAATTAGGAATAATTTCTTCTTCTTTTTGTTCTATAGATAAAGGTTGTATTTCTATTCAACTAGTGCTTTGCATGCGCGATGCGTGGGAATATTTATCATGAAAATAAATATTTTACTAGAGAAAAAAAAATTTAAGAATGAAATTTCGTATACAAAAAACGAGGACATACTTGGTCCAACATGTACAACTATTATACTCAATGCATTCCAATTCTTCATTTGACCCGAATCTATAACTTAAATCTTAGTTGGGGTTGTTTAGGGTCCGAGAGGGTTGTACTTCTCGGACCGTAAGAGATATAATCTGGTGCGTACAATTTCCTTAAATTTCAATCTTATCCGTTGATTATTTTGTACGACTCAGTACAATCTAGTACGATATTATAAATTTTAAAATTAATGTACGAACCCAGTAAAAAAATATCGTACACTATCATATACACATCGTACTTTATATAAATTACTTAATTAACCCTATAAACTCAAATTAATTAATTGAAAGACCTTTTAAAAAATATTATAATAATCATAACTATTAGTTAAACTTAAAGTCAAAACCCCCCACCACTTCTCCCATTTTCTTTCGAAAAACTCTTCCAGTGCTTCCACCATTTCATTTCTTCTTCAGCGGCAGCGACAGGCAATACTCAACCAAGGAGATATGGATGGGCTCAGCCGCAACAATCAATCCAAGTTATGGGTGTATTTGGCTTTTAGAGGCGACACAGTGAATTCGAATTGGGGATGGTTCAGATTGAAGGAATGTAATAATTTGGGGGAAAGTATGTCTGGGCTTGGAATCTCGGGTACGAATCAATCCCCTTATTTTTTTTTATAAGATTTAAAATATTTGGAATTTTTATACAAGTTATACTGAAGTAAGATTTAAAATGTTTGGAATTTTTATACGAGTTATATTGTGAATCGGAGTTGAGAAAGTAAGATTCAAAATATTTGGAATTTTTATACGAGTTATATTGTGAATCGGAGTTGAGAAAGTAAGATTTAAAATATTTGGAATTTTTATACAAATTATAGTGTGAATCGGAGTGGAGAATTGAAGTAAACCCTTGCAAAGTCCTAAATTTCCATGTGCATCTTTAGTATTAAAACAATCGTTCAGACTCCCTCATCTATAGAATTCGGAAAACCCTAATTATGTTCTATTTATTTGGTTCTTGATTTGGTTGGTGCATGATTAATTGTTGTAGCAGTGTCAGATCAAAAATCATCACAGCTCTCTCCTCTCTCTATTTTCAAGCCGGAGACAATTTTGGGATAAATTATAGATTCAGAACTCCATCGAGCCGTAGACAGCTTTGAGATAAATAATAGATTCAGAACTCCATTGATTTTTCATTCGGCAGCCTCTCATATAAGTGATTAAATTACGTAAACCATATATATGCAGGTTTTTCAAAAGCAAGAGATTCCAATAATTTCAAAATTGATTTTCGATTATAGTTGTAAATATGTATATAAGACGTATTTTTTTCGTAGGGGTGATAAAAAACCTGATAATCTAAAGCGCAAGTTGAGCTAGAATGATTCGTACATGAAAACTAGTCACAAGTCCGTGAAGATTGAGTTGCCATCCGCATTTACAGAGTCCAGCATGGTATCGTATCTTCTTTTTTGATTTTGCACCTTTTCAAAGTTTGTTCAATTATTCTTATTTACGAATTTATTATTGATAGGATGCGAAGAGTACAAAAGCCTGGAATAACAACGGCAAAGGTTATAAACTGTACAGCGAGAGACATCACGTGAAATGTGATGAGTTTCTTAACCGAAATGTATGAATTTATTTCAACAGTACGAAATAGCTTAATCTATATAGTGCTCTTTTTTTCAAATTTAACCATTGTAGGTTCATAATTTGTTTAGGTTCCAAAGCTCGAATATAGAACTTCACTTAGAAAGCTGATAGAGGTAAATAGAACTCTAGACAAGTCTCAAATAGGATGCGTTGAACTGATGGGATTTGGAGCTCTGACTAGAGTTGAAATTGATCAACTAGATAGAGAGGTGCTAAAATGGATAATATACAATTATGACCCGGAAAGTAGCACCCTTAACATTCGTAGTCATTGTTATGGCGTGAATGATGAAGATGTTAAAATTGCACTTGGTGTACCGACAACTTCTCAAACCATTATACTACACACTAAAGGCACCGACGGGCTGAAAAAATATGGACATCTTTTTAAAATCATTGATGGACGTATAGACATAGTAACTTTAGTAGGGAGTCTTAAACAATGCACTAGTGCTGGTGACGAATTTAAGGTGATGTACTTGGCATTACTATTTGGCACGGTATTATTTCCATGTACTCAACACAACTTGTCTGTCATAGAGAATATTAAAGAGTTGAATTGGGCCGGTCTCATCCGAACAACTCTAAATGAAGGAATCGGGAAGTGGAAGAATACAGAACATGCATATATAGGTGGATCTTTGGTTTTTCTTCAGGTACAAATTTAATCAAGATTTAATCAAGGATATATTGTACAATAATTACATTTAAGACACTCGTTTCATAGAAATAATAATTGTTTTTTTTTTTTTTTTGTCATTTACACGTGTTCTTCTTTGCGATCGTACGCCCTCCTGGTTCACATTATGATTTCAATTTAGCATTTGAAAGGCCTTTCATAACGTTTTTAACGAAACAAAGGGTTAATTCGTTGACTGATGATATACACAAAGATGTTCCATACTGGAATGCCATGGTAGCTTATTTAAAATATTTTTCTACCATTTGAATATTTTATTGAAAAAAAAATATTTACACTTTGCATTCGAACTTTTTTATAGGAATGCTACATTGCTTTGAATGAAATCTCCACGCCGAACCCCGTGGATGAGACAAAAGTGAGAAAGGAAGATATTGATACAAGTGGAAATGAATTGAACGAAATACATGATGTGAGGGGTGAAGAGTTCATGGATTTCAATGTGGATTTAAATGTGTTAGGTGATCATCGTGTACATGGAGATTCACCTAGTGATCGAGAAAAATCATTGAACAACCAAGGTGAAACTGGTGAATTGAAAGAGGATGTGGTCTGCAATTATCGGGTCACCCAACAAATCGGGAATGCATACGATGACTCTGACATAAAAAATCAATTGTCGTTGTTGATTGCACGAGTAAGTAATATCGAGAGACAAGCAAAGTATGTACAAGATGACTTTTTCATAAGAAATCAATTATCGTTGTTTGGTGCACGATTAAGTGGTTTCGAGCAACAAATGACTCAGTTATTGAATACCATGGGTGAGTTGGTGATCCGATGTGCCACCCGATCTGCCAGTGGAGATCAATTTGGAGACCAGCCAAGTAGTCAAGAAAATGTTGATAAATTCTAGGATGTACTTAAAGAACTGAAAATTTTAGAGTTAAAAATTCCATCAATGATATGGGATACATGGGATGTAATATGTCGCAAGGCAAACAATGAACACATATCATCAAACGTTACCGGACAAAAAATCGAGGTAGATACTGTATTGAAAAAAAAAATAGATGAAGATACCGCGTTGAAGCAAAAAATAGAGAAAGATGTCGCATTGAAGAAAAAAATAGAGGAAGATACTGCGTTGAAGCAAAAAATAGAGGAAGATACTGTGTTGGCAAAAAAATTAGAGAAAGATACCGTGTTGGAGAAACAAATAGAGGAAGATATCATTTACATCCACGAGAATGAACAACTTATTAGCGCAAAAGAGAAAGAAAGTCCAATAAACCCTGTAGGAGCAGACTTCGACGCCATAATCAAATTCTTGTTCGATCCAAACTTGGATCAGAGGTAAGGCAAAAAAAATTAATATGCATGTTTAATACAATTTTTTTTTTTTTTCTCTTCTCTCATATAATTGGGCAGTACTTGGGTGATAAACTTTGGAGGACGAGGATGCAACAGGAAGAACTTGATGGGCTTGAAGCCTTGTGAGTTCATAGATGGAATTGTAAGCATGCTCATAACCCTTTCCTTTTTCCTTTTTTTAACCAATAATATTTTGAGACTTGTCTACTAACTGTACCGAAATAAAATATTTGAAATGTAGGTGATAGATTGTGTAGCATTTTTGTGCACACGAAATAGTATAGAGGGTAGAATGGAAGATGCTCGATGGTACTTCCCTGCAATATTTGTCGTATGTCTATGTTTAATCTAATTTTTCAATAACCCCATTAGATAAAATTTTCAGTTTTTGTATTATAAGTATTCATAATTTATTTTATTGCAGCAACTTTGTTTGACTGGAAATTTTCCCGATGAGCATATCATAAACACCATTGATTATTGTACAAGTCGAATGGATGATTGTTATTAGATATACTTACCAGTAAATGATCTTCGTGGTCACTGGTTCCTTACAATTATTCACTTTGATAACAAAGAGGTCAACATTTGTGATTCAGCAGCATCGAGAGAATCAAATGATTATAGGAGAGATTTACTCGATCAAGTGGTTGGTTAAATATTTAAAATTATGTCTAAGCATAATTCAAATTGTCCTATTTATATATTTTTATAATTGCAGATTATTCGAATGGAGCATTTGATACAAAAATGGAGACCAAAGGAGTACGCAATAAAAAACATAAAAGATAGTTTCAGTTATGAATATCCAGAATGGGTTCATAGACAACCAAATGGGTATATATATATATAATAATAATAATATGTTAAATTGTCAGTATTTTATTTATCACCATTAACTATTGTGCCTAATATGACAGGTACGATTGTGGACTATATGTTTGCTTGATAATGATGTTTGAGATGGGGGCAAAACAATTATCAGACGTAAACATTCACTGTGTATTTGTAAAAAAAATTGCTATCTTTTATTTTCATGCTTTCAAATAAAGCTAATGACGTGTTCACATCACCACCTTCAATTCTTTTTAACCGCATACTGTTCAACCAATTGTAACCATCTTTTCTTGTGAAAGACATTTTTCCAACACCCCCAACAAGTAGCTCTAACAAATCCATAGCTTGGCACGGCCTAAACCCGGCATCTGTAATTAAATTCAGCATGCACTTGTCGGGCATTGAAATGTACCTATTAATGGAATCAAATTATAAATTTTAAAAAACCGATGCAACTAACAATAAAAGTTGCGACTAAAATAAACTAGTAGATTTTGTACCTCTTCCTGTAACCTCGTAAATCGTGATTATGTCGAGGCTCAAACTTTTTGTCACTGAATAATGCCTTGAAAAACGGTCATGTGCAACACGAAACCATGCTATACAACCATACCTAGTCACCACTTTTGCCTCTCGCTTTTTAGTATAGTCGTCTTTCGGTCGTCTGCGGAATCCCTCGCATGTGCACACCCATTCCCTGTACTTTATGATGCCATCAGCGGTTTTGCGTTTTACACCTTGTTTCCTAATGCCAAAACCAACTACACCGGCATACGTTGTGTAGAATTTCTCTGCATCATCAAGACTTTCGAATACTAGTTGCCTGACCACATCCTCATTGATATTATCAAAATTGAAATCAACTGAATCACCTATATCATTAATACCATGATAGTGGATATCATCATCCTTACTATCATTCATGCAATTACTTTCGTCGTTATTAGAAGGTGAAATTGGTTTCTCATTTGTAGTATCAAAATCTATCGTACCTACAACATATGATTTTGAAAAAAAAAATGAAAGGATTTTCACTAAAATTTCTAATATAGGATAAAAAAAAATTCTAGCAGGTATTTAGTTATAATTTATAATTCAAGAGAGTTAGAAAATGAACTCTCAAACTATTAGAGGACCCTTCTTCATTCACTTGTTAAAAAAAATTATGAAATAGAGCAACAATATGACACAGAGCTTTAGACCAATTGATATGTATTGAAAATCAATAAAATTTCATTGTGTCTTTTTATATATATGGGACTTGGTGTTGATGAACTTGTGTTCCGAGTTGGTGGATTCATATACCAAGCAATTAACAAAAAAATATGTGTTTCTCTTCTTAAGGTTCTAAAGCTGCAAGTAATTCACAAGGTTCAAACTCAAATATCCAACTACCACAAAAACAAAAAACAAAAAAAAAAACAAAAAAAATTAATGGCAAAACCACTTAACTATCTTAAATTCAAGTTTCGAACTACCACAAAACAATTTTATTCAAAGATAGCAAAATCACTTTAAGTGTCACACCACTCTTCAGAAACATGTTTTAAATACATAAATATAGATGCAACAGGGCCAACATGATAAAATACAGCTGAATTGATTGTGGAATCGATATAACAAAGAAAATCTAAAATAAGAATTTAAATCCAATACTTACCAAATTACAGAGTTGAGTCTTTGGAAATCTTCCTTGTGGTTGACGGCCCACTCTGGCGTACGTGGTGCCTCGAATCTCGATGAATCTTGTTGTTGAAATCCCGCTCTACCCAACGAAGAGATCTCAACAAAAAACCCGACGCTCTCGAAGGGTGTGTACAAAGCTCGCTTCTAACCCAATTAAAATAATAGTGAAAAAGAATTTAGTAGAATACATCCTACATCCCCAATAAAAGCGTAGATTATTATGGAAGTTCTCCTTGAAAAAAAAAAAGAAACGAAACACTATTAACGTTACCAGATCGCAAACATATGCTATATGCCGCCGTGGCAACCGGATGAACAAGGCTGGTCGGCGGGCGGCGGGATGATAATTGGGCAGTCGGGGTTTTAGGAAATAGAAATTGATTTATTTGTGGGGAGAGATGCCCAATTGTTCGCCGAAAGAAGAGACGCCGGTATTGATTTATTTGTGGGGAGAGATGCCAATCGTTTGCCGGAAGAAGAGACGCCGCTGAGAGAGGAAAAAGTTTTCAAACACAGAGCCAGAAAACTTATTTTCTTTGTATTCGATGATTATAAAAATTAGGTTATTATTTAATGATAATTATTCATCTCATTAAAGTTTAGTTATTAATTATTAATTAATATTTAAGTTTTAAATATAAGGGTTTTAATGTAATTTTATTTATAAGATAGGCATCGTACCAATAAATTTTTATTGGTTCGTACTAATCTTACATGGCGCAATTCTATTGGTTGATTACGGTCCGAGAAGTACAACCCTGTCGGACCCTAGACAACCCCATCTTAGTTTGATAACAACTACCTTAAGTGCATGTCGAACCCAATAGTTCAAGATAAAATAATTGAATGAAATTTTTTGAATAGTTAAAATATATAAAAAAAAAAATGTAATCCTAAAAAGTAATATACATTGCATTTGATTTAAGTACTGGATTAAACAAAATAAATGAGAAAAGATAATATACAAAAAGAAAAATTGTGATTTAAAAAATAAGATACATCATCTGACCAAAAGGGTACAACTATCTCCTCCAATGCACTTGGATTATTAACATGAAACTTAGTTATCATAAGTGGTGTTTTATAATACATGCATTAACATCACTTATAACTCATTTGATACCGCTCAAGTAACCTGTACATTTTTCATAGTTCATTGTCAATCAGTGATATACATTACGGATATAAATCACCTAAAAATGTAAGAAATAATTATAATTTATATTAAATTACTTTGATAAAAGAAACTTCATTGCAATTGGAGATAAAATTAGCATAAAGTGCAAATAAATATAACACTTCAAAATAATAATAGGGGAAAGTACAGTTTGCACCCCTGAACTATAGGGTTTGTCACAAACACTCCCCTGAACTACAAAACGTAACTTAATGGCCCCTCCGTTTTCAATCTGTTTGTGTGATGATGTGGCTGTGTTGATTTTTTTCAATTTTAATCACTTTTGTGGCTGCAACAATTTTTTGACGTTTTTACCCTCTAGGCTCTATATATTGGTAATATATATATATATACACACACAAAATTGAACCAAAAATCTTTACAACACACAAAATCCTTTTTATCACTAAAAGTTAGAATATTTGATTTCCCAAATCTTTACATCACAACAAACATACAGTTTTTCTTTATCAGGCCACAAAATTGTATATTAAATCCTAACAAATCATGATGATAATGAAATATAGTGCTGGAAATAAAAATATAATTAATTATAAAAAATAGAAAATAAAACAAAAAACAAAAACCCAGCTTGTGCCTTCTCTTCTCCGATGGCTTATACCTTCTCTAGTTCAAGCACACCAATCATTTTTGCCTTCCAAATAGCGAAATCGGTTCACGAGCAGACTCTTTTCCCTCTCCGACTCTCTAATTGTGCAATTTGGGTGCATCGAGCGGACTCTATCTTCGACTCTCCAATTGTGCAATTTAAGTGCCCTTGAAATTGGAGTATGTCTTGTAAGATGGTGGCAACAACAGTCGACGTCGTCGGCCGGAGTATTCAATTTCAATTTAATGAGGAGGGGGCGAATGAAGCTACTACAAACTGACAACAATGGCGCCTTTGTTGTTCTCGCTGTGGGACGACGCGTTGGAGATTGAAGGCTGCAATTTCACCATTAAGGAAGTGTATGGGGCTGAAATCAACCGACGAGCGGAGAAGGAAGATAATGGTGGTGAGAGGAAAATATTGTCGATTTGGTAAAGAAAAAAGAAGAACAAGAGGCAGACAAAAAGAAGAACATGAGAGAGGGGAGAGGAAGTGGTTTTCTATTTTATTAAGTAAAGTTTGAGGACAAATAAGTAAATGAACATGAAAAGTAACGGTGTTAGTTTGCAGACGTTGACCACAAATCACAAGGGTCATTTTATTACGTTTTGAAGTTGAGGGGGGTGTTTATGACAAGCCCTATAGTTCAGGGGTGCAAACTGTAGTTTACCCATAATAATATATATATAAACAATACAAAAAATAAATGTATTATTGAATCACAATCACCTTTTTGTGGTATAACTTCTTATTAGCCGAAAAACTGACTTTTAGGCAACATTGCTAGTAACATTAGTCGCCCCATTTCGACTTAATAGAAATATCTTTATATAACATATACTCGTAACTCTTGATATTATCATGTATAATTGACTATGCCACCTCTAATAATAATATTAACATTAATACTAATATTAATATTAGTATTAACACTAATACTAACACTAATGCTAATGTTAATATAATAATATCATGATACTAACACTAATATAAAAACTAATGCTAATGCTAATGCTAATATACTAGTACTAATTCTGATAGTAATACTAATATTAATACTAGTACTAATAATAATATCATGAGATAGACTAACAAGCTAATCGTAGCATATTTTGATAGTTTGGCTTCTCCCTTGTCCTGGTTCTTATATCATCAGATAGACCACGTATGACTTGAGAAATTGGGTGATTCTTTTGTATTCTGCTTTGAACTTGTCTTATGAGAGGATGATGAATATCATTTTTAGTCATATTTGTTTAAAATTTTCTTAATCAGATTCAGTATTTTCTGGATTTCCAGAATCATGTGTGACTTAAGATGTTACAACATCTTATCATCATTTGGTGCAGACTGAGGGCAATAGCTTTCTATTGATCGATCCATTATTTTAGCTATCTTCTCTTCCCTAATTTTACTTGCAAGATAAGAAAGGTCATCAAAAACAACATTTGTAGTTTCTCGAAAACTCATAGTACTAAGATTATACACTCTATAAGCATGACTATTCACAGAATATCCAAGAAACAACCCTCCATCATTTTGAATGTAGCACACACATCCAAATACATGAAACTATTTGAGATTAGGTTGCTTACCATTGAATATCTCATATAAACATGATTATATATATAACAAGCCGTGTTTAAAGCTTCAAACCAAAAGTTTTTAGAAATATTTTTTGCATTCAATATAACACGGGTCATTTCCAGAAAAAAAAACATATTATTTTTTTATGGAACCTCATTTTGCATTAAAGTTCATGAAAAATACCATTTTTAGCACAAAATGAAGTAAATGAAGAGTTTCCAAATTCTTCTTCATGGTCATTTCTAATTCGACCAAAATTGAACCCATACACGTTTGTGAAACTTCTTAAAAACATCAAAACCATCATATTTTTCTTGCAAAAAATATATCTATGCAAACTGTGAAAAATTATCAACACAAATAAAATGGTACATTTTACCACCAAGTCTCATAACATCGTTCGGACCCATAATATTGGAGAATTTCAAACAAGTGGTGTGCTAAAGTGTCGTAACATGTGATGCGACGCTCTAGCTTGTTTATCTCGTTGGCACCAATCACAATCAAATGTGTGCTTACGGGGAACTCTCCTTGCAGCTTCATATTTGACCAGCATCTCTAAATTCTTGAAATCTACATGCCCTAACTTTCGATGCCATAACTCGAGTTGACTCATGCGTATGCTTTTACACACTTGATTACCATCAATTGATAACAATTGTCAATGGATCTTTTACCTGCTAAAATACAAGTGTTAGAGTTATCAAACACATAACAATAGTTTTTTTTTTTTTTTTATCAAATTTAACATGGAAATCATCATCGCATAATTGACGTGTGCTAATCAAATTTGTACTAAGCCCATCAACATGCGAAGCCCTTATGAGTTTAAGAAGTCCTTTAATTATAATTGTTCATTTTCCAACAAATGTTCCCTTGACAGCTCCAACATAAGTTACCTGTCCACCATAAAAAACTTCATAGTCAGCCAAGTGTTCCCTTTTCCCGACCATATGGTAGGAGGAGTCGCTATCAAAATACGAAGAATCTGAAATGACAGGCGTCACAACAATCCTAGCAACATTACAACTTAGACAAGACTTAGGAACCCATATTTTCTCTGTATTTTACAAAATTGTCTCTAATATGCCTAATTGGGCCGATCCAATGTGCCCACAATTTATCTAATAATTGGGCCCGCTAAACGAAAGCCCAAACACCTTCAAAATAAGGTTTGGGCCCAACAAAGTAAACCCAATCCAATCAACTAAACGTGAGCAGTGATCCACTTTGTTCTCCCAACTCCCTCTATCTCAACTACTTAAGGTGATCTATTTCTAGCATCATCACAATGGCGCCGTCTATGGGAACGCATACAAGATCATGTAGCGCGCATGATGTCTCTGAGTCATCTACTCGGAGAGAACGTGCCAATGCTAACAACTTCCCACATCGCGGAGGCTCTGGCTTGCCACTTCCTCCTCGTAATCAGGATCCATCTCATGAGGTCCAGATAAATCCCCCGCAGGATCCACCACTCCCTTCTCCTCAAACAGTTCAGATAACCGAATAGGCGCTCCAACACATGATTGCGGAAGCTTCAGCTCGTGCTGCAACTGAAGCAGTGGCACAATACATCGACATAACGGGAGTCAATGCTCCCCTTTCAACTCTACCCGTGGCACAACGACCTCCATCGCCACCGGATAACACATCCACCTTAAACCCTAGATCACATATGCAACAATCTACTCATCGTCATGATGCACGAACTGAGCGACAAGACCCACGTTCACCTGCGAGAGGCAACGCCTCTCGCCAACGAGCACCTCCACACAATGGTGGAGAGGATGAAATTAACAGTCGGGTATCTTTCTCAAATCGTCTTCCCCATATAGGTAATCCTATTGGAGGAAGGGAAATACCTCCAATAAGGCGCAGTCCTTTCACTGTCGCAATACTCAATGAGATACTACCCCAACGGGTAAAGGTCTTGAGTCTACCGCAGTTCGATGGAACTAATGACCCACATGAGCACCTTGAAAATTTCTACGCCATGACAGATCTATATGGCCCCACTGATGCGGCGATGTGCAAGATGTTCCGCGCAACGCTGTCCGAGCGAGCATTGAGCTGGTTCAACTCCTTGCCCACTGGGTCAATAGAAGCCCTCTCCCAACTGACGGATCGCTTCACCAACCATTTTGCTATCAATAAAGAGTACGCTAAGACTTCCACGTACCTCTTCACTATCACTCAGAGAGAGGGCGAAACTCTTGGCAACTATATTCAACCATTTATGCAGACAGCTCATGAAGTTCCTAATGTGAGAGGAAGCATGCTCTCTGGAATCCTTCAAAAAAACTTGAAACAATGTAGATTCAAGGAATCTATCGCCGGAAGACCTCCAGCCACTCTGGAGGAGTTATTAAGTCGCGCTGAGAAATACGTACGCATCGAAGAAGCTTCGACCCTCATCTCATGGATGATCTCCTTCTATGTCTCTGGACTTCCAAGGATGTCAATGACACTTGGAGCATCTCGAGCCATAACAAAGTTAGTGATCACAACATCCTAAATTGGGGGGATATCCTATCCTAAGGATGATGCATCCCCTCACCTCTCTACATCAATTGGACGAAACACCTACATCATCTACTTTGTACAAGTTTAGTTATTTCGAGCAATTCGCTCCCTACTTATTTATTTACCTTCGCCTGAAGTAGGCTTGTAAGCTTCACATTTTCAAATAAAGCAAGTTATTTCCCCTACTCTCGGTGTTATTGCTCTTTCTCTACATAATTATTAGCTCAAGTCAACATTAACCCTAGAAACACTTAGAAATATTATGGGAATCTATATAGTCTGGCCAGCTTGATTACTCAAACTTATCGATCTACTTGTTTTCGACAGGTCCTTCATTAAAACGTGGCCACGGTCCTAACATATTTACGATCCATGAGGTCTAACAAGGGGCACGATCTCCATCGAAAAATCTTGAGAGACTGATCCCCTCATCAAGTACATCACGCACAATGCTAAATGTAAACACATACAAGGAACGCGTCAAACTAATGACAATATCAAACAATGTAAACGTCAAACGAAATAGTAGTGGGCATACCCATCTACTCCAAGTATGAAGACAGTGAAAATATCATCTACATCAACATCATTCTCTACATCAGTGCCCACATCATCGACATCCTCTACTTCTTCTCCCTCATCGAGAATGCTCGGCTTCATCCATCGGATGATGTCCTTATCCATCCCACCCGCATCGCGAAGGTGAGACAAATCCTACGATGAGATAACTCGCCCAACATCTCTATCCCACGCCAAGACAACTCCCACGAGGAGACAATTTGCTCAGACCCACAGAGTCACTTGACGAACTTGACTTGTCGTTATATCTCCCAAAATCTAAGACTTGGGAACTATAACATCAAACACTAGTACCAACCCCATTGGTGGTATCAGAAATACCAACATTTGGTCCAAAATCATCACTTCAAGTATAAGTTGTTCCTCGCCAATATGCGAGGCCCCATTCGAGCACGCCTCGATTCGTCCCAAAAAAATGGACGAACGCTTGCACAGCACGCGCGCGTGGAAGCCGCGCCCCTCGGTTCGCGCGCGCGCGTCATTAAAAGAAAAAAAAATTGGGCGGCGCGTGCACGGCACGCGCGCGTGGCAGCTGCGGCCCTCGATGTGCGCATGCATCATTTATAAAAAATAATAATAATAAAATAATATATAAAATAAACAAAAAGGTGCAAAGTGAAAAGAGCAGCACAACAGGAAGCACAGCAGAAAGGCAGCGCGCCACCTAGCTCCACCAAGCATCACATCACTCATTTTGCGTCAGCTCCCATCAAATCGCGCGGCTCCTATACATCAAATCGCGCGCGCATCAGCTACTATCCATCAATTCGCGCGCGCCTGCCCGCACTCACCTAATCGCGCCCAAGTTCTTATACGCGCGACCGAATCATGCGGGAATTTGAACGCGCTCTACCAAATTAAGCAACGAATTCAACGCGTTCCACCAAATCGCGCTGGAATTTCAACGCGCTCCGTCAAATCGCGCAACCATTCTAACGCGCTCCACCAAATAGTGTAATGATTCTAACGCGCTCCACCCAGTTGGGCTTGCTCTCCGCAGAGATTTTTTTTTTATATTTATCCACGCCACGCCAACGATTAACGGTACACTACAACATCTATCTAGTCTCGACACGATCCGGTGCCCTTTTCGACTTGGCTTCCACATCGACTCAAGAGTGGGGGGCTAATAATATGCCTAATTGGGCCTACCCAATGGGCCCACAATTTATCTAATAATTGGGCCCGCTACACGAAAGCCCAAACACCTTCAAAATAAGGCTTGGTCCCAACAAAGTAAACCCAACCCAATCAACGACATATAAATAGAGGTTTTCACTCACTTGTTAAGGTACGTCCTATTATCTGAGCAATACTAGCCATTGTATTCTCTAGACCTTATACTATCCACACGTCTGACTTGAGCGTCGGAGGGGTTTCTGCCGGATCAACCCTCGGCCTAGTTCACGTGTTTTCTGTTCGCAGGTATCTCAGGGTCATCTAGCACATGAGCAGTGATCCACTTTGCTCTCCCAAATCCCTCTATCTCAACTACTTAAGATTATCTATTTCTAGCATCATCAGTCTCAGTTCTAGAAATGTTATGTTGAATGTCATGTGATATTTTGCACAATATCTCATCAGTTTTCTTTTTTCGAAACAAAGTCCTAATATGACCAAAAACAAAACAATAAGGACAGACAAATTCTTTTCTAAGGTATGGCTTTTGAGAAAAAATATTCTTTTATAAAAACAATGATGATTTTTCAGTTTGCACAAACAATGTCTTTTTATCATCAGTTTATTCATAATGGGTAGACGAAGATGCACATAAATTAGTTTTATTAAATACACTCAAAAATATATTACCATTAAGATTAAAAGTACCTGTGTTAGAGCTTTTTAATGACAACTAATGCATTATCTAATTCCACCCTTACATTGAAAAGTTCAATGTCATTTTTGGTAAGCAAGACTTCCAAGCAAGTAACTTTGTTCTTCAATGTATCATTTTCCTTACCAACAACTTCTAACATTTTTGTTCCCTTTATCCAATCATGAAGATCATCATGTGAAATCATATAATGATCTGGATAATGACAATAACCATCTTGAATCTCCATAACAAAATTCGTGTCACTGAAAAACATGAATCACACTTAGTATCAGTCAAGTGTTGGCTCTGATGCCAATTGAAAGAAATCAATCATTACGCAAATGATTTAATGAGTGATTGTTTAAAGAAATATTTTGCAGCAAAATTTAAACAACACAAGATTTAAATCATTATCCACAAGTATATAACTTGTGAATGTTCCTTTCAGGCGAATTCATCCACAAGTATGTTTTTCCTTTTATGAAGAAATCACAAGATGATTTATTCGTACATAAATTTCTAGAATCGGTGACAATTTATTCTTAACAGAACTCTAGAAATACAAACTAGTATTCAATGATATTGAATACAAACAGTCTCAATTCTGTAGTGAGAAAAATGCAGTGAAAAACAAGGTGTTGTAGAAGATATTCCAACACTCAAAAGACTATCCTCTCAACTCATTTCAGAATTCGTCAATAAAAGAGGTGAGGACCTCTCTTATTTATAGAATTCAAGAGCTCCTAAACCTTCACGAAAATCAATAAATTATAAGAGATAGTGGGTTAATGGATTAGTGAGTTAGTAGATTAATTTAAGGGAAAAAACACATGTCAGTTACGGTAGTGACGGGAACTCATTTGATTCACATTTGGTCCCCTGTGTTAAAAAAAACACATTTGGTCCATCGGTTTCAATAATTTGACACTTTTGGTCATTTTCGTCAATTTACCGTCAAACCCTCATTTACGGTAGTGACGGGAACTCATTTGATTCTGTTAGTTTAAACGAAAAATTGACGGAAAGGACTGTAAGTGTTGAGTTTTTTAAATATGAGGGACCAAATGTGTTTTTTGTGAGCATGGGGGACCAAAGTTGGAATTAGAGCAAACTTGAGAGATGAACACTGTATTTGTCCCTTAATTTAAGCATGTGCTAAATAATTGACCGCTAAGCTGAAGATAAAACCGCCCACTAAATACCACTACTAAGGCCGACTATATAAATAAATAAAATTGGTTTAAAGAAAGTTAAAACAATAAATTATATGTGACTTTAATAGTAAAATATCCAACTTATATAGATATGAGTACAAATAAGTCTTCCTCCTTGAGATTAATTGCAGTTTCCCCCCATTGTAATCCGCATATGTTGTACCCGTTGTAATCCGCATACGTTATAGTCCATAAAAGTTTTTATTTTCGTTTTTCTTTCTTTTATTCTTTTATGACGCAGAACTGAACCACAATAAATAATAAATTGCAACGAATATATACGAAAGAACACAAGGTTTATGGAATTCACCAAAAAATTGAGAGAAATATCAGAAATTTTATTGATAATAAACAATGCTGAAAAATAAGCCTTATACCAACTACTTATACTAATCAAAGCTGAAAATCCCAATTAAACTAGGAAAATGAAAATTTGCCAAAACAAAAAAGCAAAAACGAAATAACTCCTAAGTGTAATAGGATACTGCAAATTGGAAATAACCCAATTCACGGATTTCAAATCCGGATTTTGTAGAATTAATTATGAATTATTTAAAACTTTCATAAAACAACGAAAATGTTGTTTTGAGGGCCTAAACGGCCTCAAAACGCCAAAATTCATTGTACATCACATTGCTGTGAGTTCAGTTCCCCATATTGTTCCGGTTCGGAAAAGCTTAGCCCTGCGTAGTTCCGCCTCCGTCACCTCTTCATCATTTTAACTTAATAGTCCCATCATATTTTCGCATTATAATATGCGTACGACGTAGCAAATTTATGGTTATTTCTATGCTACACCCGATGAAAGTTACACCGGGTGGATTTTTATTGTTGATCTACACACACCAATGTGAATGTGTGTATGTGAGTGTTTGTGCGCGTGCGTGCTTATGTATGGTAAAGATCTATCAAATGTATTTCACCCAATATAGCACTGTATAAACCCAATTTTATGTTTTGATCACTATAATATGGGGATAATCATAACAATTTTATTGTTTGGTCATTATAATTTTATTTGTTATTACTCGAATACCACTATTACTTGAATAGTAATAAAACTCTTCCAACATATATATATAATATAAAAAGAGAATCTATAGCCTCAATGAATGACATGTGTCAAATGCTTATGTCAAAGCTCCCAATCGCTCAGTTGGTACTAAATTGATTATGTGTATTCAGGGTCGTAAAAGGTGGGAATCGGGTCGGAGATGGTTAGGCACCACCTCACAATTAATCGGTGCGGCGGTGATTAATCAGAAATTAAGAAATTTACAGTCCAAAACCGTGGTGGAGATGATAGTAATTGTTGAGATACAGAGTGATTTTGTTTATATTTCTGATGAGGGTTGTAATTGGGTGCGAAAAAACCGGCGAATATTTTTAGAGAAATGGGAAACCGTTTTGGAGTTTGGAGAGAGAAATTAGATGGGGGAGGGAAAGCAGTTTCGCTAGAGTGAAGGAGATTTGCGCAATTTTAGTATTTAACTAAGGTAATTTCCGAAAAATCACAAGCAAATGTATTTTTTTTTAGAATCAAATTTGATCTTTTTTTTTTAGAATCAAATTTGATCTAGATAGGGTGCAAATAAATTTGCATCCTTGGGGTTGTATGCAATTTGCCCATTGTAATCTGCATACATTATAGTCCATCAAAGTTCTCTCTTTTTTTTCTTTTTTTTTCTTTTTTACTTCTTTCGACTAAATAGTGCATCATATTTTGATCACTATTATCTGGGGTTTTTTGCAAAAACCACCCCTGTGTAATCTCGAATTGCTGAAAAACCCCTCGTGTTAAAAATATTAGCACAAAACCCCCTGTGAAATATAGTCAAAGCCAAAAAAGACCCTACGAGCTCGATGTGTTATACACTCGCGCTTTGTGCGACTGGGCCTCGTATTTTGGAACTAGAAAGACCTAAATACCCTTTAAATCAATTTTTGAAATTTATAAATTTACCCAAAATATTTTTCATAAGCTCAAAATGAAGTTTTCAGAATTTTCAATTCAATCCCCACTAATTTCAGAAAAGCCCTCTCTCCAAATTGCATAGAACCAAATTGCAATTTTCATAATTTCTCACAACTTCACCATCTTCTTCCCCTCTCCTTCAGATATGCTCCTCGCCAAATAAAAAAAATAAAAAAATAAAATAAAACAAACAAAAACCAGCAATTAATCTACATAACCTTCCCATTTGCAAAAGAAGAAAAAACAACCAAGATAAAGCATAAAGCATAATTTGTAAAATCTTGATTTACAAGAGATATGAAAGAACCCATTAAACATAAAGCATAATTTTTTTGGGGGTGGGAAGGCAGGTGGTGATGCGGCCGTGGTGGTGGTGATGCGGCGGTGGTGCGGACGTGGTGGTGGTGATGCGGCGGTTGTGCGGCCATGGTGGTGGTGATGCGGCGGTTGTGCGGCCGTGGTGGTAGTGATGCGGCGGTGGTGCGGCCGTGGTGGTGGTGATGCGGCGGTGGTACGGCTGAGGTGGTGGTGGTGATGCCGTGGTGGTGCGGCCGTGGTGGTGGTGATGCGGCCGTGGTTGTGGTGATGCGGCGGCGGAGGGCTCAATGGAAGAATGGGTTACGGGAGAAAGAAAATGTTTGGGTGATAATTTTATTTTTCTCTTTTTTTTTTTTTTTTTTTTTTTGCATTTTATTTATTTAATTGAAATATAAATTATTAAAAAAATATGAGGGTTAGTTTAGTCATTTCATTTAAGTCAACTGATAATTTCCAAATAAGGACCAGTGTGCTTTGTCAAAAATAATATAGGGGGGTCAATGCTAATATTTTTAACATGAGGGGTTTTTTAACCATTCAAAATTTCACAGGGGGGTCTATGCAATTAGCTCCTATTATCTGCGTACGATTGTAGCAATTTCATGTTTTGATCGTTATAATCTAGGGAAAATTATAACAATTTTATGTTTTGATCTTTGTAACTTGATTTGTTGTTACTCGAATACAACTATTACTTGAATATAGTAATAAAACTCTTCCAATATAAAATATAAACCACATAATAATATTGATTAAAAATTGAAATCTCGTATAGCTTTCAATTTCCACACCTAATTACATTTCAATTTCCACCCATTATTACAGCAATATTCAGCAGCCATATAATATAGAAATTTGATTACAGATTATGAATATTTAAGAGAACCGCACATAGATAAATTTCTATATAAGATTACCTGAAACATATACCTTGGCAGAACACATAAACTTCTTGAAATATATATATACATCACGCTAATTATATATAAGCCATGTTCCAGCACTACAAATATACCCTTTCGTACGTGTGCCTCTTAAACATGGTATTAATATTCGCACGTGCTTCGTTTCTTGAAAATGTGTGTTCAGGTTGTAAGGATAAAGCTTTCTGTATGAGGGTTCTTGGATCCGATCCTCGTTCCCCAAATGCCGGCTACGACGAGTTGGCTGGGATAGCCATAGAATTGGCATCTGCTAGTGCCACAGCGACGCGACCCAAGATTTTGTCGCTCTTGCGTTCCGCAAAAGATCCTCAACTTATAAGCAATTTCCAAACGTGTAATGAAAACTACGGAAATGCTCTCGATTCTTTGAGAAGAGCACCGGAATCTTTGAAGCGTAGAGATTACGTCGACCTTCATTTACAAGGAGACACGGTCTTTGAAGAAGTTTATGAATGTGAACATGTCTTCAAAAGTGGATCCCCGCTAACAAATGAGAACTATCGATTGGAGCAGCTCGGTATAATAATTGGAGTTATTGCATCGGATGCAAAATGAGATAAATCTTAAAAATCGGTTATGGTAGTTGATGTTTTAAGATTATAAACCAATTCGGGATAATTGTTTTTATTTTCGTTTTTCTATAGATGAAAATTGTATTTATATTCTATGCAAAATTAAATTAAATAATTAAGTTATCAAGAAAATAAAGAGATCGCTACCTTCTTTTTTTTTTTTTTTTTTTGATATATATAAATCATCTTATTACAAGTTGTCTATCTCCCATAATGGGTAATTGATACTAATTGGCGATTTGATCCCTAATTGTTCAGAATTGGCAAAATCAACCCTCAAATTATATACCTCAGAAGCATTTACATTTTCTGATTTTACATCTATGACAAGACGGACTTCATTATTGAGGATAGGGTTCTTACATTTGCAGTAGTTTTTGTAAGAAATTGGATGTGGTTTTTATTCCGATATTTTGGTTTATGTGATTTTGTTTAGAGATTTAAAGGTGATTTTATTTACACATATTATTTTCCATAAGTTATTAAGACTATTTTTGCCACAACATTTTATGTAGACTTGGAGAAAAATAAAACTTATAACTAGAGATTATACAGAAACTAGTATCTAGGGGCCAACTAGGAAATTGCTCCGAAAATAAAATAGACATGAGCAATAACTACATAACTAGGGGTGCAAGTTCGAACAGAAATTCCAATTTCTGCTGGTTCCGATCTGAAAAGTTTCTATTTGAGAACAACATTTTTTGTTCCGACTTCCGAAATTCCATTTTTCGAATTTTTCCGATTTTTTTGGATTGGAATTGAAATTATATAAAGAAATTTGTGATTTCCGAACCGATTTAATTTCCGAAATTAATTCTCGAACATTCCAATTTTTCCGAAAAATTCCAATTTTTTTTCCGAAAAATACACCTATAAATAATATATATTATATAATAATTATTTTAAGTGTGTTTTTTTTATGAAACAATAATTTGATTTAAGTTTTGTTTTAGGATTTTTACATATTGAATTGTTGTTAGAAGTTTTATTGGGTATTATGATGTGTTTATTTTTATTTTTATTTTTTAACTTAAATTTAGTAGTTATTAGTTTTACTTTTATCGATCGTCGATGTTCTTATTTTTTGAAAAATTATGAAATCTTCATAAAATTTCCGCTAATTTTTGAATTTTAAAGCTTATGTGATTTCCGATTTTTTTCCAAAATTCCGAAATTTCCAGACCTTTTGGAATTGGAATGAAGTTTTAGATTCCGAAAATTTTGAAACTGGTATTTGAATTGATTTTGAACTTCCGATTTTTTTTGAAAATTTTCCAAAAAAGCTAATTCCGATCTGATCCAACCGACTTCCACCCCTATACATAACCACCGGAAATAGACATCACCAATATTCTAGGACTCACAACTTTCGTTCAGTAATACTATAATCCATCCAAGTATAAATCGTTAACAAAAATAATAAGGTTAATCATTTTGTAAAATGACCTATTTATATAACTCTTTGGTTTGGCGATTGTGGAATAATGTAGTAGAGACATAGTTTAATGTAAACAACAATACAAAGGGAGAAAGAAAGAATACAACAACAAATACATACAGAGATAATTATATTGTGGGTTATCTTTTAGAGGATAGAGAGATTCCATTGTATAGGTGTAAAATTACTCGGGGTTACAAATGAGTTGCAGATGGAAGTTATATATCCGCTAAACCATAGAATAGACATGGGAAGTTAATAAAATGGAGGGAAGTTGAGAATCATTAAGTATAGTTATGTTAGAAAACCCCAAATTTCATACTATATACAACACTCTCCTTTGGAGATTCCTATCAAACGACTATTTTTTTTTTGCCTCGTTAAGACCTTCCGAGTAATTAGAACTCACTGGAAAAAAACAACCCCGGTTAGAAAAAAGGGTATAATGTACAATTTTTTCAATCAACATATGCTGTCTCGTTAAAACCTTGGCGAGTAAAGAAATCTGCGTGGAAAAGATAAACCTCGCACGAACCCATTTAGACCCAAACTTGCCCCAACCGGTTTGGTTCCGGGTCTAAAGCCCGGGTAACCGGGAGCCATTGCCATCCCTATAGGCGACCTATTTGCTTCTTCACGGATTCTGGTATCGGTTTCTTTGTTAGGTGGGTAATTCGGCAAGGTTGACAGATCACATGAATATGACGGAGAAGATATTCTTTCCTCACCTCGAGCGAATGGTAGAGACTTGGCTTCTGGCTTCTTTCTATTCTTTTATTCACTCATACAATCATTTTCAATAGAGAAGCTATTGTTCAAAAATGTGGCACGAACAACTTTCGAGAAAACATGTTCTTCTCCAAGTCTACAAGAATGGCAAATCTACTGTTACAATATGAATTACGGACAATAGGCACTTTAAGTCGAACGAGAAAATAAAACATTTAAGGTAAGAAAATAACTGGTTAGTCATTTTCCTAGTTAACATAGAAGAATTTTAATCAGTTATTATATAAACAAAATAACTGGTTAGTCATTCACTTATGCAGCCATAGCTCCAAAGATGATAAATAAAAGATACTGGAATCGAACGGAGCATTTCATATCAATATTTAGATACAATCCTGAGTACGAGGTTTCTATTTACTTTAAAACTAACAAAACTATTTTAAAAGCTCGTTGCCTCTGATCACGAACTAACAAAACTATTTTAAAAGCTCGTTGCCTCTGATCACGTACTACGAAAATTGGAACTGTCTAAAGCCAAAAGAAGCTGGCAACCCAAAAAAAGAACACACACACACACGGTATGATGAAAAATGGTTTAGTTATACAGTGGATGAAAGATTACTTATTCCCGAACCTTGAAAAGTTCAAATTCGGGTCACAAATTAATCCAGGTCGATTTTGAACTGCTTAAACTAATTTGTACTCACATGCCCATATTTAATTAGGCTTTTCTGATCAAATTGAAATGGGCTGCAAGATCGGGTTTCAGTAAATTGACCTCCTAATGAATAATGGAGAAGAGTAGACTAGAGCTTATGAGGCAAATAATACAATCAGGTCACATTAGAGTTTAGGGTGAATTACAACCACCCCTGAGGTATGGTTAATTAACGAAAAAACCCCTCTTGTTTGAATAATTACATCTACCCCTCAGCTATGATTTTTTCTTACACATCCACCCTTATGTTGTCAAATTCAACATAATCAATCATCTAGATTTTGTTGAATATGCTCTAGTTTGTACTCATTTTGTAAATGCAGTTGCTGATGTACCACAATCTGATATATACATGCCCAAAAACACATATTATGATCATCTTGCTTCAAAATGTGAAGTTCGAATGAGATAAAACGGGTACAAAAGTGATAATATTCCATATAATCTCGAAGATTCCACTAAATTTGAAACCGCAAGGGTGGACATGTAAAAATATTTATAGGTGAGAGGGGTGGTTGTAATTACCCAAACAGTAGGAGGGTCTTCGTAATTTGACCATACCTCAGGGGTGGTTGTAATTTACCCTAGAGTTTAACGGGGAACAAAACATTAAAACGCGCATACGGTGAAAGGATACAGTACGGCAGCAGAATTAAAAACTCAAAACATGGTGTAAAAAATTGGGTTAAATATAGTTTACACTCCTAATGTAATACCCTCTGTAACACTTACCCCCTAAAGTATCATTTGTAACACTTACCCCCCTCAAGCTCAATTCAATTTGTATTTTAAACCCTCATACCTTAAAATTTTCTTTTTTTATTTAAAATAATAACTAAGAGAATAATTAAATTATACAACAATACATATCTGTTGAAAAATGCAATATTTTAAAATTTACTTAAAAAAATTATCTTGTATTGTTGGGTACATATTTAATAAATAACATCTAATTTTTATTGGACCAATTAATCGAATATATTCATATCGATAAATTTTAAGAAATCAATACATAAATAATAGTAATCTTAAGTATTTAAATTTATTTTAGTTCATTAATTTCTTAAAATATATTTTCATTCATTATTATACAATATATATATATATATATATATATATATATATATATATATATATATATATTACTTTCTTTTTCCAATAATTTAATTTTAGTTACTTTTCAATTTTTATGATCCAATAATTATTAGATTGTTATGTTTATTACGTTTTAATTTTAAAATCTATGAAGAGGGTTACAAATGATACTTTAAGGGGGTAAGTGTTACATAGGCTATACTTCAGGGGTGCAAAATGTATTTAGCCCAAAATTGTTCTACAACTGTATCAACTTTGCAATTAAAACTTATAAAGAGGGTCAAAAGCATTTACCTTACGATATTCAACGAACGAAGAACTTTCCATTCTCAAACTTGGTAGGATAATCGGATAGGGCCATTGGACAAAAGATTAAGCAATTCCAGTTCCAGCAAAACCCTTTTTTTCTGAAGGCGAAAAAATAAGATAACCGAATAACTGAATTCAGACAAGAAGCAAACATGATTTAGTTCCAAAAGTCACAAAATAAACCAGATAATGTAAGACAAGCAAACAATTCCCCGACAACGGGAATAAGTATAAAGTACTCAGTTTCTTGCATCAATTGCTCAAACACTCCATCAAACTAGAGTACCGGCAATGGAATAAACGATCAGGACTAAATTACAAACAGAGCTTAATCAGAGAACATGTTTCGACAAAAATTAGAAGCAACCGCTTCAAAACCCTTAGGCCCTCTTTGGTTGGCAAGATAAGATTAGCAAGATAAATTAAATAATCTAATGAAACCCAAATATTTTACTGGAGCTCGCGACGTCCAACCAAAAAAACTCATTAGAAGGCAAGATAAGCCATGATTATATAATTTTGGCGGGTCGACCCGGGGCAATTTATTGTGGATACCAAACATCAAATTAAGTCCAACTAATTTAGTTAATCATGGCTTATCTTGGCAACCAAACGGGACCTTAAAAGACTGCCAAGTTCAATATTTACGAACCCAAGGAAATAAATCAGAATCGAGATCGAAATCGCAAATCAGGAAATTAAAGATATAATTTAATGCCACAGTCTCATAATATAGGACTCGTCACTTTCGGCACCCATCTAAATTACAAAACCTTTCTAATTAGCAGAGTAGCTTACGCTTTTAGCTGCATAGGAGTCCAATCGGGACTGAAAAAATAATGTTACCAATAATCCCCACACGAACAAGATCCTCCTCTGAAGTGGTGAAATCGGCTAATATCTCTAATAATGATTTCTCTCGACACAATCTTGCAGATGTACTTAAATACCGTATGGCAGTCCAAACATATGCGGAGATTCTTCTTAACCCTAATCGGTGCTCCATGTGGGGTCACAATCAACGCAAAAGCCACCGCGAGTTTTTCGCTATGGTACGAGAGAAGAAGTTCCTTCTCTCTCTTTTCAACGTCGTGTAGGTCAATCTCCACCATAGGTACATACCCAGCTTTCGCCGCCAAATACCCCAACTCCTCGAGCTTCGCGTATATCTCTTCGCTTCTAGGGTTGCTTCTGTCGCCAGCTGTAAACGTGTATATATTATCCTTCACCTCCATCCAGCTCATTCCTGGTTCTTTCTTCACTCGACTCTCTTTCATTAATCTTCGCACCTTCGCGACGTCTTCCCATAATCCCGCCGATGCGTATATATTCGCGAGAAGAACATGCGTACCGGATTTTTCCGGTTCGAGGGCGTAAAGCATGTTGGCGGCGCGTTGGCCTAGCTCTACGTTTTTGTGGGTTTTAGCAGCTCCAAGAAGTGCCCCCCAAATTGCACCGTTGGCTTCGAAGGGCATGTTATTTACGAGATCGACCGCTTTATTCAAATTCCCTGATCGGCCAAGAACATCGATCATGCAAGCGTAGTGCTCGTGCGTTCTTTCTATGCCGAACTGCTCTTTCATAGTATCGAAGTAGCGTTGAGCTTCGTCGACTAAACCGGTATGATTACACGCACAAAGGACACTGACTAACGTTACGTGGTTCGGAGAAACGCCGTCGCTCAACATGTCGTCGAACAAACGGAGGGCTTCTTTGGCATGACCGTGTTGTGCAAGCCCACCAATCATAGCGGACCACGAGACGACGGTTCTCTCGGGAATTTCGTCGAACGCGTTGTCAGCATCCTCTACGCTCCCACACTTTGCGTACATGTTCACAAGCGAATTCCCGGCGAAAACATCCGACATAAACCCCAGCTTCAAGACGTGAACATGTATTTGCTTCCCCTGTTCGTAAGCCGATAAATTTGCACAGGCATTAAGAAGAGAACTGCAGATAAAAGAATCTGGCTTAAGATCCATATCTAGTAGCTTCGAGTACAGCTTCAGAGCTTCTTCGCCGTGCCCGCATTGCGCGTAAGTTGTCATTAACGATGTATAAGATGGTAAATCCGTATCCGGACATTCTTCGAATACTCTAGCTGCATCGAGTACGTGTCTGCATTTCCCGTACGAATCAACAAGACTGTTCAAAACGAAACTATCGGCTTTGTAACCCGACTTCACGACAAGCGAATGAACTTGTTTGCAGAAAACAATATCCTCCGAAGCAGCAATTGCATTAAGAACTGCTAGTAAAGTCGCCTGGTCGAATTCCATACATCGCTTGTGCATCTCCACAAATAGGGTTAGAGCTTCTTCATCCTCCCGATTCTGTGAGTGGCCGCATATCATTGCATTAATTGCAACCAAGTCCTTTTCCGGTGGCATCGAACGATAAACCACCATCGCATCCTTCATCAAACGACACTTGCAGTACATGTCAATGAGTCCAACCGCCACAAACGGGTCCCGCATTACCTCCATCTTAATCAATTCGGCGTGAAACTGTTTACCCAATTCCGGTAAACCTAACGCCGCACACGCTTTAAGAGCGCTCGATAAAGTGAACATATTCGGACATAACCCGGATTTCTTCATCTGCTCTAACAACTCCAAGGCCTTGCCGTTATAATCATGATACACACAACCAGCAATTATCGCATTCCAAGAAACGATATCGGGTTCTTGAATATTACCGAATACGGTAATTGCGTTTCCGAAATCGCCCCCCTTTGCATACATGTCGACTAGTGCATTCAGTGAGAACGGATCTCCGTCGTATCCGAGCTTTATTAGATATCCATGAACTTTTTGCCCTTGACCGATATCACCTAGCCCTGTTGCAATATTCAATACAGTCGACAAACTAAACTCGTCTGGCCTAGTCCCACTAGCAATCATTTCTTGAAACAACGCCATTGCTTCACTAAAATAATCGTTCTGCGCATAACATGAAAACAAAGCATTCCAAGAAACGACATTCTTTTCGGGTATGTGTTCAAACAGTGTCCTAGCGTCGATCAAATGACCGCATTTTGCGTACATAACCACCAAAGTATTGGCGACAAATACATCCGACTGGAACCCAGTAACCAATACAACTCCATGAACTTGTTTACCAAGCGTAAAGTCGGATGTACTTGCACACGCTTTGAGCACGCTGGGGAAGGTGAACTCGTTACACCTAACGCCCAAGGCGTGCATTTCTCGAAACGATAATAGGGCTTCTTGCCCGAGTCCATTTTGGGCGTACCCGGATATCAAAGAAGACCACGAAACTAAGTCTGGCTTTTCACTTTCATCGACCAGCTTACGGGCGTGGGAAAAGACTTTACACTTGGAATAGAAATTTATCAAGTGGTTGCGGTGTTTCGCGTCTTGGGATAGACGGGTTTTGATTAGGTGCGCGTGGATTTGGAGGCCTTGTTTTACGGACTTGGTTTGGGAGAGCTCCGACAAGAGTTTCGAGAAGGAAATGTAGGCTGATGCGGACTTTGGCACTGCTTGAAGAAGCATATACTCGAGATGCTTGCCTACAATAAAAACAAACAAGTACATTGAAATCCCGAAAAATAATGTAATACAAAAGGCATTCAATAACATCATGAATGAATAAACTAGATGCTAAGGCTAAAGCATGGTGCAGCAAATTTAAGTTGATTCAAGCTTCTTCGATTCCACGTGCTCGAGCTCTCGAGGTCGTAAGAATCAAGATCCAGTTCGAGTAATTGAAGCATGCGTTTCGATTTCAAAGAACAACTTTGTAATTGAAGATGCCAAAAACGTAAGGGGGCATCCATTCATCCAAACAAAAATTAACCAAAAAAAAATTAGCAAAAACAAATTAAAAAAAAAAAAAAAAAAAAAAACCCTATCAAATGACTGAAACAACACACTTAAAAGACAGAAAATTCCTTTAATAAAACCCTATCAAATGACTGAGACAATACATTTAAAGGACAAAAATTCCCTTAAGAAACCAATTGAGCTAATCCATCCAAATTAAAAAAAAAAAAAAAAAAAAAAAAAAAAAAACTCAACTGGATAAATGACTTCTCTCAAGAACAGACACTAAACTAGTTGATTCAAGAAAAAAAACTTTGAAGAAGATCAACTAGCGACAAAGTTCCAGCAAGCACACACACACACACACACTCATGGTGGTTCACCGGCGACAAAGTTCCAGCAAACAGCGGCTGGCGTGTTCTAAAATCTAAAAAAAAAATAAGCGATTTATTAGCCGGAAAGGCAATATATGCGGTTTACGCGTACCGAGGCGGCGATTATCGGACGGGACGGGGTCGAACGGCTTCCGGCGGTGTTCGTGGCGGCGGGAATAGATTAGAGCTGGTGACGTCGACAATTTTATATTAATTCTGATTTCACTTTAAAGTTTTCAAATGATTCCCTAAATTTTATGATTTCTATTAAAATAGAGAGATGTATTCAGAACTTACACTTTAACCATTAAATTGAAATTTTCTGTTACTCAAACCAAAAAAATAATAAAAAAATTGAATTTTTCTGCATTTTCTCCCTTTTGCAAATTTATTAAAAGTTCTGAAGCCTCCTTTGGTTACCAATGTAAGATGATTCTCCCTATAAAATAACATGCCTATTATTTTATAAGATGTTTGTTAGGAAGCTTTAATTTTTTTTATTTCACCATTATTTGATAGTTTTTTATGTTTGATTTCTCTCTAGCATCAACCCAATTACTTAAAAATGACCAAATTACCCTTTCATATGGTAATACCTTTTTTTTCCTCTTTATAACATTTATATTTTTTTAGTTTTTTTATCTTTTTTTATTTCTTTTCTTCAGTTTTGCCGATTTCTTTTATTTTTCTAAAAAAATTGAAAAAAAAAATACTTTCAAAAAATTTTCGGAATTTTTTTTTTGATTTTTTTCCAAATTTTTTTTATCTTTTTCAGTTTTATTTTTCAAAAATAAAAAATATTCAAACTTTGTTTTTTCGAAAAATTTTTATTTATTATTTTTCGATTTTTCTCAGAAATTTTATTTTTATTTTTTCGGAAAAAAAATATTTTTCCATTTATTTTATATTTTTCAATTTTTTTATTTTTTCGAAAAACAAATTTCCGATTTTTTTTTATATTTTTCAAAAAAACTAATTATATTTTTTTCGATTTTTTTTTTGTTTTATACTAGTTATTTAAAAAAATAATTGATTATGTCATTGTGATAAATAGATGAAAACTAGAAGGGCAATTGTATCATTAACGTGTTTAATCATAGCACAATGATTTTATTGGACATCTCAAGGTTCAATTAGTTATCTCCCAGTTAGCCAAGATAAGCCATGACAAAATTATTTTGTCGAGTTGACTCGGAAAATAATAGGGCTAACCAAACATCAAACTAAACCTTAGTATTTAGTTAATCTTGGTTAATCTCCCCAACCAAACGGAGTCTTAAGGTCTCGTTTGGTTGGCAAGATAACATAAGCCAAGATAAGATAAATTCTTCTTATAAAATAATAGTAGGTCTATTATTTTATAAGGTAAATGAGTGATACCCCTAGTTTTGAAAATGTATATGAGGATGTCCAATAAATTTTTTCGCCCTAATCAAAAACCCAAATTTCAATTTTAACTTGTGAGACCCCATTGGGCAACTTAAAGTATCTGTTTTACCATTTTAGTTTCAATTTGCCCTATTCTTCTCCCTCTTCCACTCACACCCACAACAACCTCCGTTTTGGTTTATGCTAAACTCTTTTGAACACTTTAATATAATTACATTTGTAATGAAGATTGAAGATATTAAGTAAATATAAAACAAGGCAGTGATGTATTTGAAAAAAAAAATTCTTTATTTATTTTTAATTTTTAATTTTTTTTTATTAAATTTACTATTGTTTTTGCAACGGATTTAGCAAGAATGTACGCTTCTCTAATTAGAATGCTCGTTTTAAATAGCAACGGATTTAGTGATGAATGTAATGGGATGTTGTGACGGAATATCTTGTCACCGTATAACGAATTTAATAACGTCATTGTCGGTCACTAGTAATAGATTATTTTGTCGCTACATATAGCGACGGACTATACTTAGTCGTAGCTAAATATTAGCGACGCGGATTTTAGCTACGGATTTGGCAAGGCACGATATTCGTGGCTAACGATGTGGTAGCGACGGATTTATGTCGTTTAGCGACAGATTCGTCCGTAGCTAAAAGGAAATCTAGTAGTGGCAATTTTATCTCTTCCCCTCTCCCTCTCTTCATCTCTCGTCCTCTCCCTCTCTCTAAATCTATCGCCAAAAAAGAAAAATAAAAAAAGCAGAAAAGTCTCTGGGCGGCGGCGGCGGAGAAGAAGAAACCGAATATCAACTCGGTGTTTTTTTGAGACGAAGGTTATGGTTATCCATAAAACTGTTCACCTTTTTTTATGGGTTTTTTTTTTATGAAAACCAACTAAATTTGAAAATTTCAAATCGCGATCCGACGATATATAGTCAGGTCTAATGCTGAATTTCAGATCTGAAACCGGTGGTGTTTGAATTGTGTATATTTACTGCATTTATCAAAAAAAAAATCGGATCTACTAAGTTTTTGAAGATATGTTAACAATTAATATTAAAATCTTTTTCTTTGGATTAATTTGATTTTTTATTTTGTTTGATTCTTATCTTGTTCATTTTTGTTATAAATCATATGTGATTTATTTTTTGTATTTATTTGAAGATGATTCGAAATGCCTCAGGTGTGAGAGCTTTGTTTGTCTGTAGTAGAAACTTAATCAGTAGTGGTTACTTAGATGGGTGATTTGGGTCAGATGATTATACAGTTATATGTAGTCATATACAGTCATGTATAGTCATGGTTACATATGGGACTTGTAGTATACTATAGACATGTAGTCGATTTCTGTACAGTAAATTTATCAAAAAAAAAAAATGAAAAAAACAAAATTCATGTTTTTTTTTTGTATTATTCACGTAATCTAACTCGCATGTTTTGATTCGTATTTTTTTGTCACATGTTTTGCTTTTATTATAATTTTATGAGATGCAGAGAATAAGATGCGGTGAAGTGACTTGTGAAGTTGGATTCACACTAAAGTAGTCTAGACTTTATGTCACTATATATAACTATAGATAATTGTAGACAACTATAGTCACATGTAGTAACATTGGTCTTTATAGCGTCCGGTCGTTAATTTCTGCCTGATGCAAGAACTCTATGAAAAGGATAGACGGCATCATTTTGAATAGGGTATGGGTTTGCTCTCGAGAGGGCCACCGTAAGGAGAGAATTGATGAAAGTGATCGATTGTGTGGACATAGACCAGAGACGCGGTGTGGATGCCCTGCTCTATTTTGTGTTGCTCTCAATCTTTCTACTGGGAGATACATAGTGACTGCCTTCAAGCCCAAGCACAATCACAGTATGGAAACCCCTAATAGCAGCCATATTTTTCGTTGCAATAGGTAATTCTATCTTAGGTTGTATTGAAAATGTTCGTTTGCCTGAAATTTGCAGATCAAATTCATTTAAATGTACCCCTGTCTATTTGTTGAAAAATTGGGTACCGAATATTGACAACAGCTACAAAGATAATGTTGGATACCATGACCCATATTGGGTGCAAACCTAGTCAAGTTCTAGACCTTCGGAAAATCTTGGTGGAGGTAGTGCAACTGGCGTATTGAATAGGAAAGACGCGTACAACTACCTGAACAGTGAAAAGTTGAAACGAATTGAATCAGGGGATGTGAATACTTTATTGGGTTTACTTGACGGGATGAAGTTGAAAGACCAAACACTGGAATACAAACACGGTATCGATCAAGGTGGAGCTCTAACAAGAATATTTTGGCACGGCGGAATATCAAAAGTCGAGTATGAGGAGTTTGGTGATGTCTTAGTATTTGACAGCACCTACATGACCAACATATATTGTTTTCCAGTAGTGTGTTCTCCGGAGTCGACTCCTATCTGTGCACATGTATTATTGGAGTTGTTATTATGTACAAGGAGACGACTCAACAATACACGTGGTTGCTGCAAATTTTGTTAGAATTCATGGAAGGGAAACCACCCAAATATACAAGGAAGAGCGCAGAAAAATACCTGAGAATTAAAACGACTTACCCAGACTTATTCCACACAAGAATTAGAATTTACTTCTCCCCGGCACAAAAAGACTCAGTTTATTTGGCACTAATATAATATTTAAAATACTTAAATATATATATATATATATATATATATATATATATATATATATATATATATATATATATATATATATATATATATCTTCCTGCCAAATAAATATATTAGAACCTTTTATGAAAAATTCAACAACAGCAAAAAAGGTCAAACTACAACACATTTAACTTTCGACACAATCTGGCACCCTTTCGACTTGGCTCCCACCTCGACTCAAGAGTTGGGGGCTTAATGATATGCCTAATTGGGCCGACCTAATGGTCCCACAATTCATTTATTTATTGGGCCATAGGTCCAATTTAAAAGAACACTACACGAAAGCCCAAACACCTTCAAATAAGGCTTGGGTCCAACAAAGTAAATCCAACCCAAACAACGACATATAAATAGAGGTTTTTACTTATTTGTTAAGGTACGTTCTATTATTCACAACAATTCTAGTGCTTATATTCTCTCTACAATCTCCACGATCCGAACATCTGACTTGAGCGTTGGAGGGGTTTCCGCCGGATCAACCCCAGCTTACTTCACGTGTGTTACTTTCGTATAAACCTCAGGACCATCCAGCTCGTGAGCTAGTGATCCACTTTGCTCTTCCAACTCGTTTTACTACATTACCCAATGTGATCTAAGTACTAGCATCATCAATATTTTATTTATTTTGCTATTTATTTTTGTTGATACAAATTGCAGTTTGTATGTTGTTAATTGTATTTTGCAATTCGCTATTGTAACTTGCATATTGTTGATACAACTTGGAGGGAGACAGCCGTGAGGCTACTTAAAAATAAGAGAGAGAGTGAGAGACAGAGAGAGGGAGAGAGAGAGAGAGAGAGAGAGAGAGAGAGAGAGAGAGAGAGAGAGAGAATCAATTAATAAAATAGATCTATATCCATATAAGTTCCAAATATGCGGGGGAGGAGGGTTGTTTCCAGCCAATTATCCCTATTTTCTTAAGAATAAGTTCAAAATTTTGAGAAATATTCCTTACAATCTAAAACAAAAAAAATATTATTTACTATTACTACAGTAAGGAACAAGTATAACCTATGTAGCATGGACATGGAAACGATGAGACAGGAAAATAGGGAAACGGATACGGGGACACAACATGTACCAAAAATGGGTATACAAGAATTTAGGGAAAACATGTATATTTATAAATATGATACGTAAACATACATAAGTTTTTATTTATATATTCTCATACGAATAGATTCAAAATAAAAACTATTATCAATTATTAATTGATCATTAAATCATTTAAATAAGGTTAAATTCCACTTTTCCTTTTTATACGGCTCAATATCACTTTACTCCCTTCTATTTTCGGTTGCATCGGTTTGTCCCTCTGCACATGAAACATTATCCCAATGTGGTCATCGCTGTTAGTTGTTAGACATTTGACATTAGCACAGTTTGATTTAAGCTATGAAATTACAAAAACGCCATCCCTCTCAATTTAAATAATTATTAAAAAAAAAAACAAAAGATAAAATAATTAAAAATTCAAGACAACGAGAAAACATAGTTCACAATGACAGCCACAATTTATTTTTTTATTTTTTATTTTTATTTAATTTTCTTAACAATTATTGAAACTAAGAGGGGGTAATAATTTTCAGACTTAAAGATCAAATGGTGTTAAAGGTCAAATGTATGAAAACTAACATCGAGGGCCACATTGGGACAATTTTTCAAGTACATGGAGCAAATCGATGTAATCGAGAGTAGAAAGGATTAATGTGATATCGAACCAAAGTACAAGAGGGAAAAATGGAATTTACCCTTTAAATAATTAGAGAAGCAACAAAAATATTACGAAAATTGCTATTCAAACATGTTTCCAACTTTTTGTAAATTGCAAAATGTCACACAAGGTGTCCTCGAGTGTCGGACACAAAACATGTCAAAAACGCGGATACGTTAACAAGTTAGAAATTTCCAAGCTACACAGATTGTAACACAACTACAAAACAACAAAGATAATGTGTCTACAGTCCATACTAAAACATAAATGAATATGAAATATAAGTAGAGAAGAAGCGGTTAACCCCCGTTAGAAAACGAATTTACAGGAAAACAAACGTTGCAAAGGACGGACGTGTAAACAAACCACATAGAACTGTACAGATCAACCAAATAGATCCGTGCCTAAAATCTAAACAACTCCAAAAGGCAATCGATTGATCGATCAATCACGGATCCCATTTACTTTTGCCTTCCCTCAACTCTGAGCCGATATATCTCCTCAAATCCAGGTGGAATACTGAGATCTTGGTCCTCCGTTTTGATGTTTATTAATCGAGGAATAATAGGTTGTCTCGGAACTCGAACATCCTCTCTTCCTACACTGATGCCACCTATCATGTCTATCTCCATGTCTACTTCCTCCTTATTGTCACCATTATTATTATTATTATCCTCTTCCCAGGGTTTCATCGACAATTTCGGTACCTCGTTTTCCAACAGACAACTTGTATCTTGTTTCACATTATGAAATACTCCCCAAAGGAAGTTCTTCCCCTCCCAACCTGTGTAATAATTCCAAACATTAATGCCAATTTTTTTTTTTTTAACATTCGGTGAACACGACGACGGCACAGAGAGAGAGAGAGAGAGAGAAATGAATAGGGGCATTCCTAATAAAAGCTTACATCAAAGATAAAGGGAGCATAAAAAATATATATATAAATAAAGAAATAAAAAGATAAAGGGAGCATGGCATTACAGTTTTAGTCACCCAAGTTTGCACCGATTTCACATTTGGTCCTCATGTTTCAACAATTTAACACTTTTGATCATTTCCATCAATTTACCGTTGGTCCGTCAGTTAAGATAGTGACGGGCACATGCTTGATTCCGTTAGTACTAACGGAATAAACGAAAAGGACTAGAAGTGTTAAATTGTTGATACATGAGGGACTAAATCTGTTTTTTTTTTTTTGTGAACAGGGGGACCAAATATGAAATAGAGGTAAAACTTGAAGGACAAAAAATGTAATTTTCCCGACTTTACCAACAAAAAGGACCTTAGTAAAAAAACATTTCCATGCAAACCATAAAGACAACACATACGAAATACAAGAACTTACATTGGCAGTTAACAGGCAAAAGTTTGGAGGTGAAAACCAAAAGCTCCACATCAGCAATCTGTATCCTCAACGCCATGTTTTTCACAGTAATGGACTCGAGCAGGGATATATAATCCTCCGATCTATAAAAAACGGGGACAAACAGTTATAGCAATATTCATAAACTGCATTCAATTGATTGTTATTTTTTTACAACGGTTAACGAAACACGAAACTGAGGCACACCTCTCTCCACCACCGGGAAAGAAGTACAACCCAATGTCCCTCTCGTACGGAGTATATTCCTCGAAGAAATCGATCCAGAATTTTTTCAACGGAACCAATTGTACATGAATCACTTTCGGCATTTGCTTTGAGAATTCGTAGATTTTTCTACGAACGTGCGAAGGAGAATGAGCTTGAATCTGATGATTCACTTCCCCACGTCGATCGTCTTCCTTGATAACGAAGCTTCCCCTAATAAAATGGAAAAACGAGAAATAAGTCGACATTCCGATGAAAAGAAATTCGCATACAAAGATTAGGTTACTTACGTCCATAAAGCATCCAAAGAAGGAGAAAGTGAATACGTTTCTAAATCAGGCAAAAGATCGTTGTTCGCATTCTCGTTACACTTCTTCAAATCAGACAAAGTTCTCGACTCGATAGCAGTTTGACCAATTTCACCTATAAAATAGATATAATTTCAGTTACTAAAATTCATCAAAGTCGTCATAATACAGTTGCGATAAAAACAGCCAAAAAATATACTGCAGACTGTTCGATGAGAGATACGGGGAAGAAGGCAAGATGGAGTGATTCTGTTATTTCTCGATAAAAAAAAATTCAGAAATTTTGATTTTCGGTTACATGTTTGATATATTCTCTCTTAGCTTCACTTCGTCTTTTGAGGGGTCTGTTTCTGTAACTCACAAGAGTTACAGAAACGTACGAAGAGAGAGAAAGTAACCTTGTGAGTCGTTTGCTGATGGTGCTATTAACGGGGGGTTCTTCCTTATTGATCTTCTCCCCTTTGTATGAGATAACTGAATTTCTGCTGCCATTTCCTTTTGCGTACGTTTGTTCACAAGGTCTATAGACTGTTTCGGACTGCTCACCGACGTTTGAATTTCTGACCAAAAAAAAAACCATATTTAAAGTTTCACGTGCATTAAAACGAAAGCTCGATTTTTTCCCGTAAAATACTAATCACCTGTGAGTTTCTTCACCTTTGGATGTTTCCTTCCGGAGATGTCGATAAGGCCATGTGCCTGAGGCTTTACGGTAAGTACTGTAGGCCTCAGCTGCGATCTCTCTGGTTGGTGTTTAGGGAATCTGTTTCTCGAGTGGGAAATGACGTTTGAAGGGCCGGGCGATTTTTTCTCACCCGACGAGAGCTTAATAGCTTCTGTAACAGAGATGTACTTAGTCTTCCCAGTTGCCACCATCTTCTCCCAATTTCTTTTCACCAGTTTTCGTCTCTCTGCAGTTTGCGTTTGCTCGGCAAATTTGACGGTGTTGCTTAATATCGAGACGAGGGGCGATATTTCTGCACTTGGTGGTTTATTAGGTTTGGAGGTGGAGTCGCACTCTTCGCAAAGCCATGTACCTACTGGGGGCTCCTCGAGAAGCGTTGCCATGCAATAGCTAAGATCGAAAGAAAAAAAAACTCCGATGAAGGATAGCCGAATAACGGAACTCAGAAGAAAAGCAAATGTAGTTTAGTTTCTCAACCGAAGGAGAAATACAGAAGAAATCTTCTTACGTGTGTTCGCAATTAACTTTGCATTGAGTGCAGGTCACTATTGCATCGGCAACTCCAATGACACCGCAGATGTCGCATTTCTCCTCCTGCAAAATCGAGACGTGTGGCATCGAATCCCGTGTTAAGGAGTTACATAAGATACTTGTTCTTATGACAGCATAATATAAGAAATAAGAGGAACTACCTCACAATCAAATAAAAATACCATGCATGACGAAGTTGCGGGTTTCGGGTTTTCGGGGTTTCGAATCAACTATCATGATATGCACAAAACTCGTGAAAAATTTCATCATCGGAATTCTTGAATGTCAATGGTTGAAGCTAATTACGAAAAATGTACGTAAATATTAGAAGCTGATTTCTTTATTGAACTGTATACACAATACGAAGTGTAATTTAAACTTGTAGGCTTCTTTGTCCGACTGAGACGCGTGTATGTGGAGAAGATTAGAGGCGGCTTAATAAATACTCTTCAAGCAACTCAGGAAATAATTTAGCTGCATTTCTGTTCAGACAGAATCTAAAGATCCATCGCTTAACAACCAACTCGTCTGATCTTCGTCAAATAACATATCAGAAAACAAACGCAAATGCAATCAAATTTCAAGGCAGGTCTCTTTTTTCAGTAGCATTCAATAGCTATCCGTCCAGGAAGATGAATTTTAATTTATTCGATTTAAGAAATAATACTTTGTCGGGAAGTTCGGTTTTTCCTTCCGACCTAAACAGGACATCAGAAAGCACTTGACGTACTCAAACGGCATATGGTAAAGATGACAGATTTTGTTTAAATAATTGATTCACACCAATGTGAGGATCTTGTTTAACTTATTTCGGAAATGAAGATCGTTTGACAATTATACTGGACAAAAAATTCGTTGCTTCCTTCTAGACTCGTAACTTATAAATGAGTAATCCGGAAATCCAAATCCAGCAAAATATATCCGCGATAACTAAATATAGAATGACGACAATGCACCAAAAATATAATCGAGCAAACATCAAAATTGTCATAGAAATGTGTACTAATCACCTTTTAACCATATATACATACCTCTCGGTTTAAATAAATTTGGCTCGTATATAGCAATAATAACCTCTAGAAAATGTAACGTTTACCAGTTGCATGGCTAGTTACCTATTTCACTACAAAGTCGTAAGATAGCACTGAATCCCGCATGAAGAATTTCACTACATTATGAGCAAATTATAATACGATACTGTCAAAATATGACATAACTAGTTTAACATGACTTAATGCTATATATTTTAAATATTAAAAAAAAAACGTTAAGTTTTTCGACGATTTGTTATCCAACGTGCTCAAAGGAAATCTCTATAGACGGTCTAAAATTTCTTGTAATTCGGTAATTGCTCTGACCAATTAATGAATTAGCGCCATACGAGCTTATTGCAATATAATTTATATCGTTCTAGGCTCTGTTACAACACGGTGAAACTAAATGGTTCGAATAAGGAGGGAAAAAAATTGAAGAAGTACACCTAATTTTTATTAATAATGTAAAAATTCCAATAAATTTTCATTATCATATATTCAACAAGCTATGTTTTAAATCATGAAAAGTTGACATTCCTTAAAAGATCTCTTGGCCTAAAGGCAACAACAAACAATAAACAATTAAGATATTAATTAATTAACAATTAGTACTACTAATCATTTAATCACATGTTAGACAAATATGTAACTGAAACTGACTCATTCTCATATGTGCTTCTTTGATCACCTCTTAAATATATCATACACGTGGACTTTTCATATCCAATAAATAAATTCAAAAAAAACAAACAATAAATTGTTTTCATTATACAAACCCCAACTAAATTTATTTCCATGAAATCCGCAATCACATATATATGTGCATCGAGTAAATCTCACTCTCGTGAGTGGTTATTGCAACTATACGAAAGGTGTAAACCAACTCGGCAACGAGCTCAACCAAGAAATCTAAAAGTATTGATAAACGGATAAAAAAAAATTAAATTCACTTCTTACGCGTAAATCCCACTTACTATTAAACCTCTATAAATTATAAATTAATACAATCGGATCTAGCAAAATCCTATTAATTTAACAACATATTAAATTATCGAACTAATAATTTAATACGTTTACACCAAGTATTAAATTATCGAGGTTCTAATGTATGGCTGACAAAATGAAGAAAATAGTGAAACGGAAAAATTAAATAAAAATCCAACTGAAAACACCAACAAATTGCAAGCTTTCGCCCAAGAAAGAAGAAGAGAGAGAACAGGATATTCCCTCGGAAAACAAGCACCACAAAGCAGATGTTCAAATTTCGAGAAACACATGGTTCCATTACAAAATTGAAAAATGTTGTAAATCACAAACAATTTGTCACAATTGAAGCAAACGTGACAGCATTATTTAATGCAACAACAACATAAACAAAAAACAAAAACAAAAAAAACTAAAAAAAAAGTAGGGTTTTCTCACCATGTGGTGGTGGGCCTGAGATGTTTGGAAAGCAAGTATTTGTGCGTTGGTGGCTGGCTATGTATTTTCACAGCAGCTGTTTGCAAGATCCCAGCTATTTTTGGGTATTTTTATGGTTTAATTATAATATAAAAGTAGAAATTAAATTGATAATTGAGATAGAAATTGGGGGAAGAAATTAGAGAGGAAGAAAACTTGGGGAAGAAGAAGAATACAGAGATAAGAGAGAGATTCTGAAAATTGGCTTAATGCCTTTCATTCAACTCGTCCAACCCTTATAACAAAAACCTCTAATAATAATTAAAATCTGAAAATAACAATTAAAACCTCATTAATTAGTTAACATTTTAGTGTGGAATACCTACTTCTTTCTTTAAGCCCCTGTTTCTTAAGAGTAACCATTTTCTCGAAAAATCAAAATTCCACGTACAATTAAACCTCTATAAATTATAAATTAATACATTTGGACTAGCAATATTTTATTAATTTAGCGAAATATCAAAATTATCGAACTAATAATTTAATACGTTTTCACCTAGTCGGAAAATGAAGAAAATAGTAATACTGGAAAAATTAAATAAAAATCCAACTGAAAACACCAACAATTTGCAAGCTTTCGCCCTAAAAAAAGAAGAAGAGGGAGAACATGATATTCCCTCGGAAAACAAGCACCACAAAGCAGATGTTCAAATTTCGAGAAACAACACATGGTTCCATTACAAAATTGAAAAATGTTGTAAAATCACAAACAATTTGTCACAATTGAAGCAAACGTGACAGCATTATTTAATGCAACAACAACAAAAACAAAAAAAAAAAAAAAGAAGTAAGGTTTTCTCACCATGTGGTGGTGGGCCTGAGATGTTGGAAAGCAAGTATTTGTGCGTTTTGTGGCTATGTATTTTCACCGCAGCTGTTCGATTAACCTACTCGAGATGCGCACACCCATCACCCATAATTCGAACCACAGTGTAGAGAGAGAAAGCGCTGTGTGTGTGTGTGTGTGTGTGTGTGAGAGAGAGAGAGGGAGGTGAGTGGTAAGTGGGTGGGTGGAAAATGACAAAACGTGGGGGAGGTGGAAGGCCCTACTACAGTAGTAGTATAAAGTTCAGACAATTTTTATTATTTCTCTAAAATAAATCTCGGTGGTTTCTCGGAGAATATCTCGAAAAATTCATTTGTTGTATTACTTATAATTAAATGGTTAATTACAATTTACACCCCTAAAGTATTGGGGCGGTAACTCTTGATCGCTAATGGGAAGTCATCTTACCAAATTTCTCGCATCTCCATTTTGTTCAAAAGTTCTCCATGAGATTATCAAATTCAGCACGTGTAGCATCATAAGCACCTTTTCAAAACAACCATAATTAAAGATATAATCAATATGTGCATTATACCGTGACAAACTGCAAGAATAAAAATCTTCAATTAAGGAAACTATGTAAATAATATTTAACTTACATTTATTAAATTGAGTCACCATAGACTTCCGAAACAAAACAGTAAAAGTGTGCGGAGTCGGGAAATATTGTCCTTACACCTTCCAAACTACTGTGGTTTCGGTCCGAAATAAACGTCAACGGCCAATGGTTACCAATAGCTATCTTCAATTTCCTCAAGAAATAGTTCCAATTCGCATTCGTTTTCTCACTAACCACTGCAAATACAACCGAAAATGAACATGTATAGTAGCACAACCATGAAAATAAATTGCAAATTATACTGCAAAATTAGAAATATAATATAGTAAATCAATGACATAGAATACTGTAGATTAACCCTTGCAAAGTATACTGCAAAATTATATAGATAACGGCATCTACACAAAGAATTGGACGGCATGCCTTGAAACCAGCCAGTGAGCCAGCAAAGCGGAAAAACACCTGTGAAACTTCATAGTCTTTCATATCAGCATCTAAGTCAAACACACTACCTCGATTACTCCTACCCTCTTCCCCAAAGTACGAACTCAGAAACGCATATTGTTAGAATTTATTTCGTGCAAATATAAATTAATTGTGTCAGATTCAGTTTTTCGTTACTGTTGCGTGAAGTGTTGCAACAATTCGTGAAACAGTTTGTCAAAACAGAAATAAACGAGACACAAATTTAATGTGGTTCGGATACAATTGTACCCACTGGCGGAGCTTCTAAGGGGCCGGGGGGGGGGGGGGGGGGGGGGGGGGGCTGTTGCCCCCCCAAGAAATTTTTTTTTTTTTTTTAGCTATTTTGACCTAATATTTTTTGAATATTACTTTTGACCCCCCCAAAGATTTTGTAAATATGTTTCTTAACCCTTACTTTTTTGTTTATTCTCCATAATTTTATATAAATTATAGATATATATTATATTATAGATATGTGTCGTAATTTTTTTCGCAGTATAAACCTATTTTTTCAATGTCTTGTGAACCTAAAATTTTTTTCGGGGCGCTGCCCCGAATTCCGAAATTTTAGTTAGCCCCCCCTACTTTCTAATCCTGGTTCCGCCCCTGATTGTACCCTACATCCACAGGGACCTGCAAACGAAATGTACTAATTTTTAGTTTTACGAATACAATAGTAGGACTTAATAAAAATACAAAGACTCCCTCTTTGTTGACGTCGTTCTTGTATACTACGTTGAATTATAAATCTTCAATTTGCAGCACGTCCCTTGCTCCGTGTTAAGTGTATATTTTTACACTTTATCGTACCTTTTTATTTAAGCTTTTGGTATGTTTTAACGATAATTGGTGCTTAAAAAGTTGATTTATTGTATTTTAGGTACAAATTGAAGAATTAGAAAAGTATGGGGTAAAAACTACAATTTTGGAGAAAATATGGGCCAAAAGTGAAAAAACCAAAATATGAATATTTAAAGCTCGGACGGCCGTCCGAGTTTTAGTTCAAATTGTGGGACGTCCGTCCGAGACCCCGAGTCAGCGCAGTAAAGGGATTTGAATTGCACAAGGAAACTGCCTTCTTTCCCAAGTTTTTCACCCTATATAAGACCAAGTCAAACACACAATTGGCGATCTTTTTACGCAATTTCAAGAGCAACAAAGCTATAACAAAGACGAAGAATTCGAAGACTCTAAGCATAGATTTATCGTTTATGACTTATTTTATTTGTGTTTTTCCTTTAATCATGAGTAGCTAATTTTCTTATATCTAGGATTTTATTTGGAACCCTATGTGGGATTTATGAACCCAATTTTATGATTTTATGCAAGTTTTAATGCCGGATTATTTCTTCTACTTATTTTATTAAGTGCATGAACTTGATCAACTTATGTGCTTTTATGTTATTGTTAATCGCATGAATCGGAAGATCGGGTTAATAATTAGAACTGTGGTAGAAGAGCCTTTGTGGTATTAACATAAGAATATAGTCAATCTCTTAGGTAGCCATTATTGAGATTTGTAGAATTAATTGCATAGGAATATAGTAATTGAATCTAGAGTATTAGAATCGTAATACACGCGGAAGCGCGGGTTATGATTATTTTAGCATCTCATGTTAATAATCCGGGTTAATTGCTTGCATAATTGAAAGAATTGGGGGAGTAATAATCACATAGGGGGAAGAATAAAATCCTAGGCTTGTCTACTTTGATTAATCTTCGTGTTTAAATTGCTTTCTTGTTTTTGCTTGCTTTTTAATTTAGTTTATTCTCTCAAAACTCGACTGTGTAGGGTGGGCTTGATAATAATTGGTAGAATTTAGCGTCTATGATTAAGTAATTAAATATTCCCTGTGGGTTCGATATCCGAACTTAATTGTCCACTATATTATTTGTATGATAAGTGCACTTGCGTGTAGGTTTTCGGCCAACAAGTTTTTGGCGCCGTTGCCGGGGAATATTTTAATTATTTATTTTATTCTAGCTCTAGATTTTAACAATTTTCACGATTTACCCATTTAATTTTTGTTTTATTTTATTTTTCTTTTTAGGTATTGTGTATGCGTAGGAGACTCGATCTTGCTAGAGGACCGTTTGATCCCGAAATCGAACGCACTTTTTGAGCCGCTAGGAGACGTCAACACGCAACCAATACAATGGAGGACGAAGAACGCAGACGCGCAGAGGGCAATATACTCAATGCCAACGGAAACCAAATCCAAGGCCCATCCCCCTCATGAACTCCCATTACAGCCAGTAGCTAGGCCACGGGCATTTCAAGACTACATAATCCCCACTCTCGACGGGTTCCGACCGAGCATCCAATATCCACCTATTGAGGCGCACAATTTTGAGATCAAGCAAGGCCTCTTGACGATGCTCCACAATAACGGGCTATTAAGTGGATTGGCGGGTGAAGATCCCCATCTTCACATTGTCAATTTTCTAGATACCTGTAATTCCCACCGTGAAAACGGTGTTTCCCAAGAGGCGCTTCAATTAATTCTCTTCAAGAACTCTTTACATCGGCTTAAACGGAGCTCTCAAAATACCTCGATGGCTCTGTTTTACTAAGGTCATCTTCAACAGTTGTTTAAAAATCGGGTGTCTATATCTATAATTTAAGAGACGAACAGTGTCATGCAATACACTTTTATTATCACACTCCAACAACATTGTTTATATTTTACATAATTATCATATTTTATTATTTTACAAAAACTTTAGTTCTAAATTAATTTTAACAACTATAATATTAATTTCACATACATACATGTATCTTGTTTTAGTTTTTTACTCAGAAACTTTTTGGAATTAAAATATATTGCAAAGTATAATTTAATGTTATATATACATATATTTTAAAAAAAAAACTAAACACTCTTTATTTTATTAATAAAAAGAAACATATATGTGCAAAATAATTACCACCTGTAAAATAATTATTGTATTTAATATATAAAAAATAGCACTGATGGAACTTTTATTATTGTTTATTTTTACACAATTTGTAAAATTGTAATTTTGGTTTGTCAATTTTGAATATGCAAAGTTAAAATGTAACAAATTTTGCCTTTTCCCATTTTGGTTTGTACAAATTTCAGCCCCATACGTCGGCTTAAACGGAGCTCTCAAAATACCTTGATGACTCTGCATTACTAACCATTTTATAATTATGGAAAACAATGTATACATAGCTCTAGAATTAAGGTTTAATATAATAACATGTTGGAACCACGACTGCACTTTAACGATCGATCATAAATAATGGATTGCGGCTTAGACTCTTTTATACGCTTGTCCAAAAATACAAAAAAAATACTTCTTCATATGAAGTCATTATAGTTATAGTGAATACTTCATTGGTAATATATTTGCAAAATCACACTATCAGAAATCTAAGTATAAACAGAGCTCCAAAATCAATTGTACAAGACCAAATTGACATGCATTCATATGTGAGTTTGCAAAGACAAACTTAGAAAGAAAATATTTCACTCGAGTTGCTGCGGCAGAGCTCAAAACTATGCTTTTTATTTATCTCTAATTGGATTTTCTTGTTCTACACTTCATATAGCAAAATGCTTACATATATATACTTAACAATAGAAAATTCTAGACTAGAAGAAGACAAATGGACACATGCTAGATACATTTGAGATAGATACATTTGACTGTTATTACTCCTTGATGTGTTATTCAAAGAGTCTAGTGCATTACCTTCCAACACTACCCCTTAATGCACTTTCTTTACTACTCCAATCAATGTTCTCAAGTAGATGAACTTTTCTTTGGTAAGAGGCTTAGTGAGTATGTCGGCAAGTTGGTCTTCTGACTTACAATACTCAAGCCAAATTTCACCATCTTCAGCGGCTTCTCTTATAAAATGATATTTGATGGCAATATGCTTCGTCCGATCATGACTTATTGGATTTTTCCCCATTGCAATCGCAGATTTGTTATCACAAAACAACACGGTTTCTTCGTTTTGCTTTTCACCCATGTCTTCCATAATCCTTCGCAACCATATTGCTTGAGAAGTAGCTTTGGCTGCAACAACATATTCTGCTTCGGCAGAAGATTGCGCCACTGTTTTTTGTTTCTTTGAGGCCCACGTACAAATACCTGAACCAAGGAAAAACACATAACCTGATGTGCTTTTCATATCGTCGAGGCATCCGGCCCAGTCGCTGTCACAATACCCGTAAAGCTTCAATGGTTCTCCTGCTTTATAGAAAATACCATAATCTCGTGTACCATGCAGATATCTAAGAACTCGCTTTGCAGCTCTAAAATGATTCTGACTGGGCTGCTGCATAAAACGAGAGAGTAAACTTGCTGCAAACATCATATCAGGCCGAGTAGCTGTCAAGTATAATAGGCTGCCTACGAGACTTCTATATATTGAACCGTCTGCATTTTTTGCCCCATCTTCCTTTTTCAGCTTTTCAGTTGCAACAAGAGGTGTTGCAACATCTTTGCAGCCTTCCATTTTAAATTTTCGTAGCATATTTTCAGCATACTTCTGCTGTCCAATAAAAATTCCAGAATCGAGTTGGGAAACCTCAATACCCAAAAAATAATGTAGCAGCCCCAGATCACTCATCTCGTAAGTGCTCATCATGTCGGATTTGAAACTTTGAATAAATTTGTCGTCATTTCCGGTAACAATCAAATCATCAACGTAAATGGACACAATGAGAATGTGAATTCCCTTCTGAAGCACATAAAGTGTAGGCTCACTTTTGCTTCGCTCAAATCCTTTCTTCATGAAATATTTATCAATCTCTTCGTACCAAGCACGCGGTGCTTGCTTGAGCCCGTAAAGTGCTTTTCTTAACTTGTAAACTTTATTTTCAGCTCCCTCAACATGAAAACCTTGTGGTTGCTCGACGAAAACTTCTTCCTTCAACATCCCATTTAGAAAGGCGGACTTAACATCAAGTTGGTATATTTTCCATTCCTTTTGTGCAGCAAGTGCAATCAGGGTACGAATTGTCTCGTGGCGAGCAACTGGAGCAAAACTTTCGTGAAAATCAATGCCGGGTTTCTGGACAAACCCTTTAGCGACAAGCCTGGCTTTGTGCTTTTGAATGCTTCCGTCTTGATTGAACTTTGTTTTGAATATCCATTTCAAGCCGATAACGTCCCTGCCTGTTGGTTTATCAACTAGTTCCCACGTTTGATTTTTCTCAATCATTCGCAATTCTTCGTTCATAGCATCGACCCAAACATCTTGTTTCTCAGCTTCTTCAAAAGATTCAGGTTCTATCGCAGAGAAATTGCACGACTCGTAGACTTCTCTCAAACTACGAAACCTTTTTGGAGAGGACCCTGGAGAAGAAGAGGATGATGAAGTTTCAGAGCCTGGTGTTTGAGGAGAAGCTGGTGTTTGAGGAGAAGCTGGTTCTTCTTGTACTCTGGCAACTTCTTTACGATTTTGAACCAAAACAACGGGCATTTCCTGCACTCTTTTATTTGTCCAATCCCACGAAGCTTTTTCATTGAAAATAACATCTCGACTAACAATTAACTTTTCAGTTTCAACATCATATAATCTGTAGCCTTTCGTTTCGTCGCTATAGCCAATAAAAATACATTTGGTGCTTTTGTTATCAAATTTGATCCTTTTTTCTGGAGGTATATGAGCATAACAAATGCAACCAAAATTTTTAAAACGACTTACCGACGGCTTCACACCGCTCCAAGCTTCAAATGGCGTTTGGTTCTTCACTGCTTTAGTAGGACAGCGATTTAGAACATAAACAGCTGTGTGAACAGCTTCGGCCCAGAAAATCTTTGGCAATTCTTTCTCCTTTAGCATTGACGTTGCCATATCAACAATTGTTCTATTTTTCCTCTCCGCAACACCATTTTGCTGCGGTGTGTAGCTTGCTGTCAATTGCTTTCGAATGCCCTCATTCTTGCAATAACTCTCGAACTCATTGGAAGTATACTCGCCGCCTCGGTCACTTCTAATAAGCTTGATTCTCAGACCACTTTGGTTTTCAACAAGTGCTTTGAATTGTTTGAAGACGCCGAAAGCTTCAGACTTCTGCTTCAAGAAATACACCCAAGTCATTCTTGAGTAATCGTCGATGAACGTCAAGAAATACTTGTGGTCGTTGAAAGACGGAGTCCTCATTTGCCCACAAATATCTGTATGAATAAGCTCGAGAGGAGCTTTGGCTCTCCAAGATCTTCCTTTTGGAAATGGCAGCCTAGCTTGCTGTTGGGTGCTAAATACCAACACGCAAGTGTACGTATCGCAAACAAGTAGTAAAGTATCGTGAGAGTCGGATGTCGATCCCACAGGGAATACGCAAATTATTTAATCCTAAGTACCAAATCCTAACAATTGTGATTTTTATCCAGCCTACGCAGGGTTGTCAAATTAATTAACTAAATAAATTAAACTAATTAAGAACGCAAGTAATCACGAGAAAAAATCAATAATAAACGGATCTAGGATTTTATCTTCCCCCTATGCGATAATTCTTCACCCAATTAATTTCCTATCATGCAAGTTACGAT